>NW_003302549.1:8636205-8676288 GCF_000004255.2 Arabidopsis lyrata subsp. lyrata | reverse complement strand
TGTACGTACGTACAGATGTGTGTGTTCGTAAAGTTGGGTCTTTACCATTCCCACATGTGCGAATACGTTGTTTCGTGTGGTACAAGTAGATCGAGTCAAACTCAAGAACGTCATTGTGTGTAATACATTTTTTCTTATCAATAGAGATCACGTGTCTTCATACTTTATTTTTCATTTTGGTTTTGTTCTTCATACTCTGTTAAAACAGAGTTCGTTTGTTGATCAAAACACTAACAAGTATTCCTTCTAAACATAAAACGACGTTGTTTTGTGTTAACTGTTCAATAAAATCTCGAGTTTCAAATCATACTCTATTTAGGATTAGGGATTTTGCTCGATTTGGGGATCTAAGATTGACTTTAGGGATTTAATTCAATCGTTACGACAAAACGACGTCGTTTTGTTGTTATATGAAACAATGTCGTTATCAATTAACATATATGTTAACAGAAAATTACCTTCGTTAACGAGATCTATTAACTCACTTAACGTCATACCTAATATGGCCATGTCAACGGAAGTTTGATATTTATTTGGAAAGTCAACATAAATTTGATATTTATTTGGAAAGTCAACATATGTTTGATATTTATTTCGTTTTGTCATGAGTTGAGGATTTAGTAACCCACTTAACGTCGTACCTAATATGGTCAGGTCAACGGAAGTTTGATATTTATTTGGAAAGTCAATGAAAGTTTGGTGTTTATTTGGAAAGTCAACATAAGTTTAATATTTATTTGGAAAGTCAACATAAGTTTGATATTTATTTCGTTTCGTCATGAGTTGAGGATTTAAATCAACGTTTTGAATAAGTTGGGGATTTTAACGACATTTTTCCCGAAATGAAACTCAAAAGTCATGTGTTTTTTTTTACTTTCTTCGCAATGCATAAAGCTCTTCCCAAAACTCATATATGCGTCTTTTTATCCATAGCAACAACATGCTCTCTCTATCCTTAAAGAGGTTCAAGAATCTTTTTTCCCCAAAAAGAGTTGTGAAACAAATCTCTAATCTCATTCCTCCTCAATTTCAAGAAAAAACTGGTAACTTTTACTCTTAAACCAGATCAAGTCAGTATGTTTCCAGTGCTCTTTATTCATCCTGCTGCTCATAAATCTGCATGTATGCTTCTGATAGTTCCACCATCTGGGGAAGTGTCTCTGCAACATGAAGATCCTGCATCTCGTACCTGAAATAAACATTATCCCCAAATTAATTTATGCTCAGATATATAGATCCTGTACCATAGACCGAGAAAGCTTTACCATAGTTCTTGTGACTTGCGCTGCACAAAGACTCTGAAGTACCCGTCCTCCGGCTTACCATCATGTACAATGTTCGCGATTAGATTATACTTCGAACACACCTTCTCGCCTTCTGGTGCTCTAGGCAATGATGGTATGTAATCCCTCAGCTCCATGTCCTTCACTGGGAAGTTAACTGTGGCATTGACAAACAATGGGTCAATTAAACAGGCATTAAGGATTCCTTATACAACATTAACGTCACAAAAATTCCAAAAAGGCTAACCCAAGGTAGGGTTCTTCTCTTTGAAGAAGTTATTCTTCTTGAACCGAACCATATGGAACATCAAGTAAGGAGGAGATTTTGTTATACGATATCTCATTCTGGCCAGCTTAGGGCGAACCACCTCTGTCACAGTTTCTCCATCAAACTTCTTCAACAAATCGAATAGAGCAACCTGACCCAAACATCAAAGAAATTAGTTTCCGCTAACCTCACTTTGCAAACTAAAAACTCAAAGACGCATATACAAGGTAACAAGCCATAAAGGCTACAGGAGGTCCAAACAACCAAGGACTCAGAGAATTCTACCCTTTCCCAAGTCATTAAACTGGATTCGAAAAAGAAAGTTTACTCAAGGATAGTAAATTTGCAAAGCCACTATTTAAGAATCCCTATTATTGTATCTCAACCAAATGTGACACTATTATGTAGCTGTATATCGAGAAATTAAAAGTTTTCTAGCAGTTCACATTATCTTATTGATAAAAACGTTCCCTTTTCTGAAAGGCAGTTTGTAAATGGGACAGAGTAGCAAGACTTTCAAGGTTTGAAATAGCCATATAACTGCAAAATCTAAAGCAAGAGGTGTATACCTGCGGAATTATGTTTTTCTCCATGACATCTTTGAAAAGAGGAGGCGGTGGCAAATCTAGCCCGAGCATCAGAAAAGGCATCCTGGAGATTTCTTTGTTTTCATTGCCTTGATACTCTCTCACAACCTCCAGCTCCCCCTGTAACGGTTAGAAGGTTACATGGAGATGCAGTTATTCGTAAGCAATTATATCAAACTACATTAGGTCGACATGTCAAAGGACGGACAAATACCTGGAAGCACTTGTGGATGATACTGCTGGCGTCCTTTGAAGTTTTAAGATCCATGTGCAAAGTGTTGAGGAGCCACGACATAAACTCTACTGGATCTGACTGTTGGCCTATCCTAAAGCGTTTCTTGCTGGCTTTCATGACAGCTTGCAAGAATTCATGTGGACTTACCTGTTGATGCAAGGTAACTTAATTTAGCGAGGTCCTCAATAGGTAAGGGCATAACAAAAACTAAAAAAGTGAGAGGCATAAATTGAGTCAGACCTGTCCTTTAAAGTTTCGAGCATGCCAAATCTTGCGAGTTAGTTCCCCAAAGCGGTGAACAAGAGGGGACTTGCAATGCTGATAATTCTCAGGAATGAGGAAAAAATTCCTTAAAGGAGTAACTCTCATCAACGACTGGATTGTAACATTCACAAACTCTGTCTTTTGTATGTTGTTCAGCCCCACCTACATATTTGCAAGCTAAACCTTTAGGAGACAAATTATTTTTAAAAATAGGTGTAATCAAAGAGAGAGGATTACCATTCCCGGAAGATAGTCAGAGCCATCAAGAGCCCTAGACCACTGCCTATTCTTGTCAAGCTCCTCTACTTGTGCTCTACTAAACCTGTAAATGGATAGCACCGAAGCCTTCATAAAAAGGAACTGAAAAATCAAAGAAAAATTGACAAAGCATGAAAGAAGAGTAATATGTTCAAGCTATCATGCAATGAAAAAAATAGATGGTAGATGATACAGAAAACTAGCAAGAAGAAGCTGATTGAGATAGCTTGAGATGATAGACAAAGAATTTTATTTTGTTAAGTACGTGCAAAGGCTCATAGGTTCACAAATCAATGCGGGTAGAAATACTTTGAACATGGAGAATGATTGCACACAAAGCAGTAAGAAGTAGCAGTCACAAGATCCAATATAAATGGATGGCAGATGATACAGAGAACTAGTAAGACGAAACTGATAGAGACAATAGTAAGGCCACAAATTCACATATCAATGCGGGTAATAATAGTTTGAACTGTCAAGAAAAAACTGATTGCACACAACACATCAAGAAGTAGTAGTCACAAGATCCAACATACCTTGGGTTTAAAACATGTCGAATGTCATCCAAAGAAGGGTCATTGATCTCGTAACTATCAGGAAGACAATAAACCTTCTCTGTCAGAAGATTGATGTAAACGTGGTGTCCTGCTTCCAAGCTATGTGTATAAGCATGAGACTTCTGGCTTCTTCCTTGGAAGTACTTCCCACAAACAAGACACGCATACACATTCAGATTTGACAAGGAGACAGAGCAAAACCTCTCAAAATCAAAATCCAACACCTGAAATACAACACAAGATACTTTACAATGAAGTCAGCAGAAGCTTAATGATCGACCATAGATACATTACAAGAACCAACACTTGAAACTGGTACAGTGAAAATTACCTGACGATTAACGGTATCAAGATAAGGACAATCACGACGAACTTCAACATGGCGTGAATGCTTTCCCCTCCCCTTCGAAGCTTCATCATCATCATCATCATCATCTTCGTCGTCGACCACTTCTCCTCTCACTTTGTTACCATTTCCCTCACCTTTCGCAATTCCATTACCACGAGTTTGCGATTTCTTCTGCTCGTTATCATCTTCCTCATCATCATCATCGTAAGCATTAGCCAACGGCAAAAGAGGATTGTTGAAACCGAGTGGTGGAGGTGGTGAATCAGACCGTTCCATCACTCTCTTCCTCTTCACCTCTCTCTCGTCCTCAGAAACACCATTCTTAACTTCTCTTTCACCTTTCATTCTCAAGATTTTCCTTACGCTAAAGCTTGCTTCAAAAACCCTAGAACACAAAATCCCAGCGACACACGAAGATCCTCAACCAAAGAAGCAATGATTCTTCCAAATAAACGCCAAATACTTCAGATCACAAGAGTCGACAGTCGTGAATCTACTCGCACTTATCTCTCGTTCCCAATTTTCTCGCCAATTTTCCCGAGAAAATTCGAAATTCGACACACAACAAAAAATGCTTCAAGAGCCGACTCAAGTTCCCCCAGTAGATTCACTCGCTTAAAAGGCCGAATATTTCTTATTGGGCCGTACTGTTATAGCCCAATAGCAATCTGTTCCATTTTTGCAGTACGGCTATTGATCTCGATCCGATACTGAACGAATTACCATTATACCCTCAAGCATCTCGAAACAAACAACAGTAAACGCGTCAAAACCTACAGGGACATATTCGACATTTACACGAGTTAAAGAGATGAGTTCTCAAGTTAAAGCCAGCTGGCCAAGAAGTAAAAAGCAAACAGATTAGCAATAAGACGACAACAACCTCTACCTATAAGCCTTAGATACCATGACTCACAAGGGTAATACCGACATTTGTCATCATTTGATAAATCTAACCAACCCTTAAGGGTATATTCGTCATTCCAACAGTTATAAAGAGAGAGAGAAAGAGACAAGATTAGAGAGAAAGAGGAAGCAAGAAGAAGATAAGAGAGAGAAAGAGATAGAGAGAATTTGTTTTTTTTTTTCTTGTGGGGTATTTGTTTTTTTTTTTTCCTTAAAGATTTTTTTTTTGGTGTATGAAAAAGCTTTGAAATTCTCTCGACAATGGTGTCGGACCAGGATCTAGCAAAAGGAGTCGAGACTTTGCTTCGGCAATCAGACCCTAGCTCTCTCACATCGTTAACCAGTGTTGTTCAACAGCTTGAAGCTAAGTTAGGGTTAGACCTCACGGAGAAGACGACTTTCATCAGAGATCAGATCAATATTCTCCTCCGTTCTCACCAAATCCCTTCAGCTTCCGTCGCCTCCGCTTCATCCGTACAACAATCTCATCCTCCGCCGCCGTCTTCTCAGCAGAATTTGCATTCCGGCGTCAATGTTCCGGTGGCGAAAGGGCATTTCACACTTAGCCATCCTTCGCAATTCTCTGTTTCTCAATCACAACAATATCCTCCACATTTCGCTCTTCAGCCTCCTTATCACTCTTATGACCTAAATTTCCGGCAGCCTTATCCGGTTTACATGCCGCCGCAACAGCATCAGCACCAGCACCAGCACCAGTCTCCGCGGCAACAATCCTCTGTGATGCTTTCACAAGGCGCTAATCAGGCCCCAAAAGAAAGGTAGGGTTCGCAACATAATTCAGGGTTCGATTTCGGTGATTTGAGCTTCAAATGTTCGTAATTTTGCTGAAAGTTGTTCCGATTCCAGTAATTAGGGCTTTTGGTACTTTCGTGGGAAACATGATTTTCCTTTTTAGGAATGTCTAAGTCTTAGGTCAATTTTGTTCATTTACTTTGTTTTAGGTTTACATGCCCAAGTTTAGAATTATCATCCTTCGATATTTTTAGCTCATTGATACACACACACACCGTTGTATTATAGTTGGTATTTCTTTATGCTGGAGCTAAAATTGGAATTTTCTTTTATGACTTACTTGGGTTTGTCAACTTTTCCTCAATGTTCTCTATTGCAGTGCTCCGGCTGGAACTAAAAGAAAGGGTGGTCCTGGAGGACTAAATAAAGTCTGTAGGGTTTCTCCAGAACTTCAAGTCGTTGTTGGTGAACCTGCTCTTCCCAGAACTGAGGCTAGCACCTTCTTCCATTCACGATTATGACTATCTGTCACTCCCATGTGTATAAGCAATTGGTTTTTTATTTATGTGTTGCTGTATTTGGCTTTTGGTTTCAGATTGTGAGGCAACTGTGGGCTTATATAAGGAAGAATAACCTTCAAGATCCGAGTAACAAGCGGAAGATCATCTGTGATGATGCGTTGCGTGTGGTTTTTGAGACTGATTGCACTGACATGTTCAAGATGAATAAGTTGCTTGCTAAGCATATTCTCCCGCTTGATCCATCAAGTAATGGTTCATTTACAAGCGGTTTTTGCTGAGTCCCAACTGTTCTTGGTTAGTTCAATGTTACTGACTTTTTGACTTTTGGCAGAGGACTCTGGTCAAGCAAAAAAGGCAAAAGCTGAGGTGGAGACTAAGACTGAGACCACAGAGCCTGTTAATTCAACTGCTGTTAGTTCAGCTGCTGTTAGTTCAACTGTTGCATTATCTGAGCCACTTGCTAAGTTCTTTGGCACTGGTGAGGCGGAGATGACAGACAAAGAGATCATTCGTCGTGTTTGGGAATACATAAAACTCAACAATTTAGAGGTGAGGATTTTATCTAAGGTCCTTGTGGGTCTTGAAATCCTCTGGTTTCTCCTTTACTGCTTCCCAAAAGTTTTCTGTTTGCTGCTAACAAAAGCTTGTTTTGTTGGATTACTCTATAAGATAATTTACAGTATAGGATTTCACATTGCTGTATGTTATAGAGCTCTTTGAATGGTCATAAACAGGAAAACGAAGATCTGTTTATTCTGCTCTTCAATTTTTTTGCAGGACCCTGTAAATCCAATGGCTATTCAGTGTGATGAAAAGCTCCGCGATCTTCTTGGATGTGAAAGCATTTCAGCTGTGGGGATAAATGAGATGCTGAGGCGCCATATGTACAAGCAGTCGTGATATCTTCTGGTCTGACTTAATTAACTAGGAACTACTAGTGTAAGTGAAGTTTGATTTCACAAATTATGATATATATATATTAGCATTGTCCAAAAGTGGCAACTGACTTCTGTATCACATCTCTCTTGCAGGTGTATCTAGGGAACCTACTTATGACTCCTTGGTGTAGAACTCTGATAGGGAAGAAAAGAACCTTTTCACTTTTAACTTCCGTTAATGCTATTTTAATCTTCCGTTGGGTTCTTTGTTTTAGTTGGTTGTGTATCGACATGGTTAGGTTGATGTTGTATTTAGTATTGTACTGAAACTCTAGTGTTAAGGGTGAAATGGCGCATATGTTTTGTATTTAACGCCATTCACCCATGAATGTCTTAGGAAAAAAAAAAACTCATGTGTTTAACTATGTTTTCCCTGTTGGAAATATTTGCATCCTACTGATAGAAAAATCTTATTTTCTATGGTTTTATTTCCTGCTATCTTCCATGTTATTCGCGTGTTTTTATCAGAAACTCAGTCGTGTGAAGTAGAAAGCGGCTGCAGCAAGCAGCAGAAGAGCAAGTAGCAGGAGTATCATTGCTTGTCTCCTTGTGTTTTCCCCTGGTCTCAACAAAGTGAATATCTTCTCAGCCATACTCACTGCAAACGCCATAGTTCTCTGCATCAGAACAAAAAGGATAAACCACAATAGCTAAGTAAGTGACTCACATAAATCTTATGAACATGACATGATTCATCGAATTGATCAGGCTCACTAGTCTTAGATGCTCTATGTGGAAAATTGGCTCCATGAACATCTCAACATTCCTGCATTGTTTTGGTTTATATATATGGTCATGATCACGGCGGTATGAAAACTAAATTTGGACAGGAACGAATACTGACTTTATCAACAGCTTTCCCTGGTACATATGGCAAATGTGGAAACTGAATCCCTTCCCCAATTGGATGTGTGACTTATCACATTCTGCATATTACAGGTAAACCGTCGTAAGAACAATCATTTTAATCGGATTGGTCAATTTTGGTTTGGTCTTTTATTTTCTCCGGTTATGTAATATCATGGTCTGGTGAAAAGAAGACTTGTTCCGATTTGGTATTCTGGAGAAGGTTATTAGTTAAATCGGTTTAGGATATTGAAACTAGGACACTAACCGAGTTGCCATTGAACTCCAACGGTCATGCCGTCTTTGAACGTTGGTTTAACAATAATCTTGATATCTTTTCCCAGCTTCTTGATCAACCAGTAGAAGAAAGCCATAACTTGCTGCATTTATAAAACCATATTACCCTTATAACACGGATTCCTAAAATAAAGCTTTGTAAAAGAAAGGTTATTAAGTTACCTAAACAACATCCTTACCTTCTTGCCTTGCAAAAGTCGATACTTAGATAAAAAGTTGGAAAAGAACTGGCATTCATCTCCAATAACTTCTGAAATTCCATCGATGTTTCGGTCCTTGATATCGGAGTATAGCTTTAGAACTGTCTCCTCTGCCTGATAGTCTTTCTCCATGATGTTTCGGTCCTTGATATCAGTGTATAGCTTTCGAACCGTCTCCTCCGCTCGACGGTCTTCCTTGTTATTGTCATTCTCTTCATCTTTGTTCTCTTCCCAATCAGATTTCTCTTCATCTTCGCTCTCTTCCTGATCAGATTTCTCTTCATCTTTGCTCTCTTCCCAATCTGATTCTAATTTTCTTACTCTTGTGTAATGCTTCGAAGTGCTTCGATTTGAGTGTGATAGATCGAGATGAAAACTCGGATTGATAGAACCCTTGCAAAGTGTTGATAACACGCGAGAATTCTTCGTGTAACTTGAGCATGAGCTAAAGCTATTTATCCCTGAACGTAGTTTAGAGTTAGACGAAACCACTGGTTGTGTAATAGACATATAAGAGGATGCCATTGCTTGTAAAATGTATTGATTTTGCTGACTCCATAAGAAGATTACATCACTTTATAAAAAGCTTTGTGAAGAACAAAGATTTTTATTTTCTATTACGCAAAGTGTGGAACAAACGAATAAAAGAATGTTTTAGTTTGTGAACAAAGCAAAGCGATGAAAAATCAAAAATTGTAGCAAGTGTGCGAAGATAAGAATAATTTTCAATTTTTCATAATGGGCCTTAAGTAGATCGTTAGTGTAGTTAGTGAACCAAGCACCAAAATCCAAATCTAAGAAACTCAATTGCACAAATGAGTGATGATGTTCCACAAAATAATGCATGAACACACCAGTAGATACAAAATCTCTCACAATACAATCTCCAAATACGTAAATTGCACAAACTAACTTCAGTCAGAGCCACTCCACATTGCAGAGACTCTTCATACCGAACAAAATTCCTTAGATCAGGAGCTTCTCTATCGCATCCTTCAGGTGCTGAATCTGTGACTTCAACTGGCTTGCCTCGTTCGATGTCACTGAACAAGCGATCACAGATCTCGTTACTCCGCATGCTCTTCCCAATGCTTGCTTCGAAGGTACAAACACATACGGCACATTCTGCATTAAAATGGAGAGAAATGAAAGAAAGAGTTAGTTAAAATGGATAAACTATAGCTATAACGAATCATGACTTCCTCAAGAGTGAACTCGAAGCTACATTTTTTTTAAACATTAAACTATGATAAACTTTAGCTATAATAAATCAGGTCTTCCTCAAGAGTGAAATTGAAGCATACCCCAACAACTATATAGATGCAATGAGGATCAAACTGAATTAAACAGAGAAACTTCCATGACACAAGTCAACAGAGAAAATGGCGTCTTAAGCTTCTAAGAGCCACCAAAATCTGATAAAACTAGCCTAACGACACACAAGATCTTTAACGCAAAAAGACTGTTTCCAGAAAGAAACAAGTCTTGCTAATCGAGAGAGAGAGGAAGAGATGATAACCTTATCTTCGGCAAGTAAAGGAAGATGAAGAAGAATCTCAAGTGGTTCAGCATCAGCAGCCATAACAACGAACTCAGAGATCCCACGGTTCAATGTCTTGGTAGCTTCATTAGCTCCCTTCTTAAGCTGCTTGTAGTTAGTAGCTTGTTGAACAAGATCCAGTATTGTTATCGATAACTGAGAATCTGCTAACGGATACGCCTTAGGGTTCACTGCCTCTCCCGCCATCTTCTTCGTTCTCAATAAGCTCAGAGAATCAAATTAGGGTTTTTAAAAGATTTGACAATGTTAAGAAATCGGTCCTTTACCGAAAAAAAAGAAGGTATATATAGAAACATGATTCGGGTCGGGTGTTCGGGTTGTGAATTTGGGTCCGAACCGACCTTTGTTGTCGGCTATCCCTGTCTTATTCAATTATTTCGGTTTAGTTTGGTTAAATCGTTTCACATCTCCTTTTCTTTCCTTTTTTTTGTTGTCTACGATTAACGTCATAACAATGTGTTCTCTAGTAAATCCTCTTCAGTAACAATATTTGCAACCTGATTTTACTTTTGATTGAGGATTTGAGATCGAGAGTTTTACATATAGACTCCAGTCGATTACATATAGAAGAACACCATATTTCCGTACGAAATACTACGTACATAGGTTAAGCTTATTAGTACTAAGAAGACCTCATATGGGTTTAGGATTTTGCCATTTCCTTTCCCCCTGCGACTGCTACTGCTACTGCTACTGTACCTGAAAATCCAACACAGATCAAGATTGCATCTACATGTTTCAAAATCAATAACACTTGAAATAGTCAGATTTTATATGAAGCTCCTAAACTGTTTATGTTAAACCGGCGTTTACTCAAGTTCCACTTCCTAAGACATCCAATAATGTATCTATGTTCAGATGGAAATCTCACATCGAAAAGAAAAGAAGATGCCAACTTGAGGGAAATACTCGATATCATTAGATTCATTACACAGTTACACTTACCTTGATCTAATGTTTAGGCTCCGAAATTCCCCCCGCTTTGCTCATAGCTTCAGCTTGAATCCCTTGGACAGAAAACCATCCCTGAGATTGTAACACTAGATGTTTAAGCATGTTGATACAGTTAACCATTTGCAACCGTAACACATCAAAGAATAAAGAGACCTAAGACTAACATTTGCCTTATTATCCATTTCTACAATTCTATCAAGGAAACAAAACGAGTAAGAAAACACTGGCTAGAGATGAGCATAAAACCTTTTGTTACTCTTCGGCACCATTTGATCTTTCCTGCGCTGAGCTTCAGTAGGATCTCCTTTACATCCCAAAACAAGGCTACTCACGAGGATGTCTGCGGTAAATGAACTATCACACTCTATTCCAACAGTTGTAAGACTCTTACTTTCCAAATCAAACCACATGAGATTCTTCGCATTGTTAATCTCCAGTAAAATCTTGCTCCTGTCCTTGGAATAGATCAGAGGTCTCATGAAGTCAACCGATTCAACACTCTCTGGTTTCGGCACCCTAAACAGCTTAGTCCAAGATTTTACATCTTCATACTCCTTCAAAACCCAAACATCAACATGGCTAAACTCGTCGTAACACATCAAACAAACGCAGCCATCTAACACACCAATATCCATATCATCTTCAGTGTAAAGAGCCCGTGGGAAACTGAGGACTCCAAGGTCATCAGAGGCAAGATCAAATCTGATTATCGTGTTAAAGGCAATGATTCCTTGCCTTCGAGGCAAAATCCAGTGAAGATGATTGTTAGCTAGCACGCCATAACCACGACGAGGCAAGAGATGGTAATAGTAGTGAATGAAAAGAATCTGAACCTCGAACATAAGACACACTCTCTTCCACGAATTCTTCTTCAAGCTGAAAACTTTGATTTCAACAGGGTAACCAAAATTCTCTTTACCTCCTTTAAGCTTAGACTGAAGCATCCTCACAACTTTAAAGTCATCGCTAACAGAATCATAACCCAAACCGTAAAACACATACTCACGAGTGATGTGACGTTCTGGGAAATCAAGTGGCTCAATCGGTAACCGATGAATCTTCCTTGTGGAAGGATTAAAAATCGCTATGTCAACAGGAGAGTTGCATAACCCGATGACACCGTTAAAGGAACCAAAAACCTCTGTAAAACCTCCGGCTTGTAAAGGATGAGGGATGTCGGTGACGTTCTCAGGCGAGTCGAGCTCCACCGTACGTAGAAGACGAGGTCCTCGGAGTAAGATCATGAGATGTTGTCCTGTTTCGAGTCTGCGACGGAGATGAGATGAGATGAACTCGGGACTGTCGATCAAAGAGAAGCAAGGCTTCGAGACGGCGCGACAACGTACAAGCGTAGTTGCTGCGAGACGGAGGAACAACTCGTTGATGAGATCCATCGGACATTCCGCCATTTTTGTTTCCACGAAGAAAATTGAGAGAGAGAGGAATTAGGGTTTCAGAGGATTTGAGAGAAATGAATTTTCGAGTCTGAGGTTTTGAGTGTTGTCGAGAAATGAGAACTAAAATCATAATGGATTCGGGTCCGGTTCCGGTGAATCCGGTTGGTTCGGGTTGGTGACAATGGATTCGGTTAAGTCCGGTAACGTGTCCAGTCGGAACGTGTGGTTTCCTTTCTATCGGATCGGATTTTTCGGTTTAAATCGGTTATATCGGTCCAATTTGGTTAGTCTCTCGATTTGATTGTAATTTCTTCATCGGATTGAGCTAAGAGACGAAGAAGAGATCGTTGAAGAGACTTATCAATGGCGGAAGATCTGGTTCTTGACACAGCCATCAGAGACTGGGTTTTGATCCCTCTCTCTGTCGTGATGGTTCTTATTGGAATTCTCCGTTACTTCGTATCTAAGCTCATGCGATCTTCTCCGACTCCAGATGCGAAGATGGTCAAAGAAGGGTGACTCATCTTCTCTTCTCCTTCTTTGTGTAAATTGATTTTTCAGAATTAGCTGAATTGGATTTTGATGGGTTTGAATTTTCCAGACAAGTTGTGATTAGGGCTAGGAATTTGAAGGCTGGTGCTAATTTTATCCCGCCAAAATCGTTCCGAGCTCGGAGATTCTACTTTAGCAATGAGGTATGGTTTCTGTGATTTGTTTGTGTTTCTCAGTTTCTTATTAGGGAAAGTTTGTAACTTTGAGATTCCTACTATGTCATTACCAAGCTGTATTGGGTGATTAGAGCTTCATGAGCTAGTAGTTTATCAGCTGTTATCTGATTTGTTCTTAATGAAAACTTCTGTTTGTTTAATCTACTTTAGTTCCTTGAGATAATTCGAGCTTTTAACTAGTTAAATCGAAGGCTTTTATTATGACAATTTGAAAACATTCCAATGCACTAAAGGTTCTGGCTTCTAAGATTGGGTATAAGTTTAAGGAAATTCTTATCGTGTGTGCAATGATTCTGTAGAATTGTGTAGAATTAGATGTCTTCCATATCCTGAAATTATGTTCTTTACTAGTTTACCAAGAGTTGTTGCATGCATTTTGGCATGATGACAGCTTGTTTTTTGTATTTCTTCTCGTTCTTGTGTTGTCTCTTTGTTTTTCTTAAGACAAGATTGCAATGTACAAGATATTTACCAGCGGTTTCTCAGTAGTATAGTGTGTCTGTTCAAATAAGGTTACTCAGACATAAGTGTTGTTTTCTGCAGGAAAATGGGTTGCTACATGTTCCCAAGGATCAAACTCAAAATCCTCAAGCCCAGATGTTTTCTGATCCTAACATGGCCATGGATATGATGAAGAAAAATCTGTCAATGATTATACCACAGGTAAATGAATTGCAATTCATCTCTTGTCATGTTATCATCACTAAATTAGGAAACTGATGAATTCTACTATCTTCCAGACGCTCACGTTTGCATGGGTCAACTTCTTCTTCTCTGGGTTTGTTGCAGGTTTGTTTTCCCTTTTAATACTGTCTCATCTTAATCCTTTTTTAGCTTCACAGACGCATTTATGATGGATCACGTTGTTTGCCTTTCCGGTTCCTTTTGAAATACTATTGTCCTGCGTTTGTATTCCATAGCTTCTGAAACTTCCTACTCTTATCTTACAGCCAAAATACCATTTCCGCTGACTCAAAGGTTCAGGTCTATGTTACAGAATGGAATCGACCTGAGCACTGTTGATGTTAGCTACGTGAGCAGCCGTTCTTGGTATGTATCTCGTTACGTAGAGAACAGGGCGTGGTAGTTTTATATGGGTTTTGTTTACACCTCTTGTTTCATGGGCTGTTCTTCTATGTCTCAGGTACTTCTTAAACTTGTTTGGATTAAGAGGCTTATTCAGTCTCATTCTTGGAGATGAAAATGGTTAGTGTTCAGATACTTACTAATTCATTCATAACGTCTTCCTCAAAAGCCCTGACTTTGAGCTATCGTACTTTCTTGGTGAATCCGCTTTAGTCACTGTAAGTGTTCTGTTTCTTATGCAGCAATTGATGACACACAACGAATGATGCAAATGGGTGGATTTGGATTCGATGCATCAAAGGTAAATATAATATTACCTTCCCGTTCTTGCATCATATGACCGTTCTGTTTTTGTTTGTCTTATCGATTCATACCTTTTTTAGGCTTTTATTTACTTTTTGACTTCCTTGAATCGTCCTACAATTTTTATTCTGTCTGAATTTGGTCCAAGCCTGATTTTGTATAATTGCATTTGCAAAATTGTCCGCAGAGCCTGAGTGCAGAGAAGGATGGTCTCGACATAATTCAACATGAATGGGCTCTACCTCGATTCGAGCACCGGGCAGAATCCGTTTTGAAAAAACTTGTGCGGTAAAGACCACTTGTTCAATCGAAGCTCTTGCTCTTATCCTTTTATTTTCTGCTGATAGCGTAGATTCTTGTGTTTTGGTTATCTACAATTTTCTTCATAAGTGATCTCTACTACTTCTTCGGTAACAATATTTTCGTATGAGTTGGTTTAGTCTGTAATTTATATGATTTGTAGAGGTTTTGGACTTACTTTTGGTTCAGCTCTGGTTATGTCCGGTTCTCATGATTCCCATACATATGATATGACTATATATTACATATCGAAGAAAAGAGGATCAAAATAGAAACCTTTATAGTTTTAGTATATTGATCAATATACCTATTAAATACTTCATTATTTTGATTGGTACCAATATATACAAGTTGTGATATTTTGCCACTTCATATTTGCTTCTCTCTTTTTTCATACAATCACATTTTTTGGTATTGGCTGATTTTTCATCTTTACACTAGTTGCAATCTCAACTTCGCAAACTTTTTGCGTCTTAAAAAACCACAAAAAAAAACTTGAATCTCAATAAATTACATGTACTTTCGAATTTGTTCTTAAAACTACGTTTCCAATTGAACCGATCAGTTAACCGGTAATATTTAATTTGGTTTGACTTACCCAGAATTTAACCAAAAGTTAATCGGTTTTAACTATATTTTAACCCAATTTTGACCAAAAACAAATATAAAAGAAAGAAAAAATGGCTTCTATATAAAAAAAATTATTTATTTATTTATTTATTTTGATAAACATTTAAAATAAGAAATTATAACTTAATTTTATTAAAAAATAATATAACAAAATATACCACAAAATAATTATATAATAAAATTTTGGTATATACTTTTGGTGATATAACAAAATATACCACAAAATAATATATAACTTTTGAATTATATATATTATGAAATTCAAAGTACATGCCAAATTCATATATATATATATATATATATATATCCGTAAACACCAAAAATCAAAGTATATATGATGGTATTTATAAATTCATTTTTCTTTATAGATTCAGTTTGATTTTAATAAATTCAAAGGTCAGTTATATATATATATATATATATATATATATATATGTTATGGTATTTTTAAAAAGAAAAATGACTTTCAAATTATATATATATATATATATATATATATATTATAAAATTCAAAGTATATACCAAATTCATTTATATATAAAACCATAGTATATACTTTGATTTGTGGTGATATAACAAAATATACATTTTTTTTTTGACAATCATATTTCTTTTACAAATTTAAAGGTCATTTTTCTTTTTTAACACACTTAAACTTGAATGAAAAAAAGTATCACTTGAATAAACTGTTTATTGATCATTTATTCAAAACCTTGAATAAACAGTGACACTTGATCTTTTATAAGTGTCATTATAGAGATTCTCTATTCTCATATCGATGTAACTCTCTCGGTTCTCTAAGGTAACTGCAATATCTTACCTTGTTCGTATAGCAAAAGCTTAGTTTTCCTTAACAAATCCGCCTCAATCTCTATAGAAAACTCAGACCAATATCAGCTTCATCGAACTCTTCTTGACTCATTTTTAATATTTGCAAGCAACAATTATACTCTCTATCTCAACGGTGTTTATGTCTCTAACGAGACTATTTTTCCCGCTAACTGGAGATAAAAAAAAATGGTCGAAGAGCACACCTACTTGGACTTCATTCTTCAACGCCAAAGCAATGACTCTACCCTCGAACCGAAAGTATTTGAGGTGCTCCACGTGTACATAGGATGCCAGGAGTGAACGAACAACTCGCTTTTCGGCTAAAAAAGCTTTTTCGCAGACCTAGGAAAACCATTCACGAATGACGCCTTCACCTACTACTTCTTATTCTTTAAAATGAATTAAGAGGTCACTATGAAGTGAAATAGGGCTTGCATCAGCTATTTGTTCAAATGATTCAATCAACAAATTTGACCGATCAGGGATGATATAAAGTCTACATTCAGAATTTGTCTAAAGAAATCATTTTAAAGGTTTTTAAACAATATGATCCATGCTAGCAAATTGTATGGTAAATCCACTTCCCGGTTTATCTAGTTTGATGATGATGTCAAGTAGTGGTAATGGATCCGTTTGATTGCAGTATTGTCTATTTATGGAGCCAACAGAAATATATGAGAATCTTTTTCAAACCATCACCAAAACGAGAAATCTAATCTTCGATCAACTTGAACTATGTTTGCATTTAATTGTCCATCTATTTAAGACATATTTTGATATTTGACTTTAAAACAAATCATTTCATTCGACATTACATAATAAGAGATATATGCATATGTTAAATATATTAAACCATAAGCAGATTATAAGATGCATTCCTAATTCAAAGTATTGACTAAAACATCATTTATTATATAATAGAGCATAACTTATTTATTTATTTTAGAAATAGATATTTTTCACCACATATTGGAACACTTTAGTTATCATATATATTAAAAATAATCAATTAGTTAATTAATATATTAGGCATGTATCGAGATTTTATGGAATAATGGAGTATTAGTTAATAAGGTGAGCACTTTTCGGAAATATTGGACACATAAATAAAGTAATAGACACATTAATGTGCCCATTTTATCCAAGGCTTTCTAATACTCCTTATATAATTTTTTTTCTCTAGTATGTAAAAAATGGTGATCAAGATTCAAGCAACGACTGTTAGATAAAATTCCATTTTTGTTTTGTTTAAACATCTACTCCCTATATCGGAGTAATAGACACATTAATATATATCATTTTATTAGATGTTTTAAGAATTCTCACTTGTTACATTTTATTTGATTTTCTCGAAATTTTATGCATAATGTATATTTATTTAGTATGCTTTTTTTTTTTGGGGCAAACAATTTATTTAGTATGCTATGATCATTTATAATCTACAATTTTGTAAATAAATACTAAATAATATATGTTATGTAAGAAAAACAAAATTCCGTATTTTAAATAGAAAATTTTATAAAATGGAACATAAGAAGTAGCAAATTTTAGTCTCTGTAGTTAATAGTTAAGTAGTGTAGTTCAAGGTTCTCAAAACCGTCTCCTAATTACATATCTTTATATATATTTGTTTTTTTTTTTGTCAACCATTATCTTTTTCTTCTGTAGTAATATTTTGATATTCTCTCTTTGTCTCATTCTTATACTATTATATAGAGAATTTCGTTTACTAAATACGTATTTATCCATTGTAGATAAATTACGTTTACTAAAAAAAAATCTTCTAAAATTTAGTGGAGACAAAACGGACACGAGTCCACCTAAAAAAAAATGTTTAATTTCGAATTGGATTGGAACCGAAATCACATAAAGCGGGTCGGTTTTTGTTAATTCGATTTTATTTTCTATCGTATGCGGTTATTTCGGGTTTATCGGTTATATTGGTCCAATTTTGGTTAGTTGATTGTAATTTCTTCACCGGGTCGGATCGATCGAGCTCAGAGAAGAAGAATTAGAGATAAATTTGAAATCGCGGAAGATCTGGTTCTCGACACGGCGATCAGAGATTGGGTTTTGATCCCTCTCTCCGTCGTTACGGTTCTTATTAGAATTCTCCGCTACTTCGTCTCTTAGCTCATGCGATCTTCTCCGTCACCAAAGAAAGGTGAGTCATCATCTCTACTTATTGGCCACCTATAGATTGTGTGTCAGAATTAGCTGAATTGGATAGGGTTTGGTGAATCATCTTTAGTCACTGTGTAAGTTTTCTGTTTCTTATGGAGGAATTGGTGACACACAACGAATGATGCCAATGGGTGGATTTGACATCCTTGAAAATCTTCTCCTACATTTTGCATTCTGATCTTGGTCCAAAGCCTGATTTTTGTATCACTGTATTTCCAAATTTTCCTGAGAGGACAAGATCCTTGTGTTCTGCAAGAAGCCATTGATTGAATGGAAGCTATTTGATGCGTTTTGTATCATTGCATTTGCAAATTGTCGAGGACTCAAGTATGAAGACTGGATAAAAACCTGCTCCTGCTTTCCTTGTGTGGACTCATATATCCATATGAAATATTCTTCTTTTCCTCATGATAGTGCATTTTATAGAGTAAGTAATTCTATATTGCAGGCCTGTGAGGCGCTCAAGCTGTGATCCAAGGCATCATGGAGATGTGTTGAATTACATACTCAAATGTTTGTAAATCAATCTAAATCACCTCTCAGGAGATGCCTTGATGGCTTTTGTGGCGAAGCATGTAATAGGTGTGCATTCTACCTGGCTATACTCCACCAATGTAGCGATTGTAAGATTAGACAGACTATCGTGCAGATTCAAGAGAATTGGTTTTCAGCAGAGCATCTGATTAGAAGGTTACTAGGCCCTGCAGAAATTGTAAAACAGTGGATTAAGGTACTAGGAACTAAGTGAAGTTTGATTTTTCAAAGTCCTTTGATTTGAGTGTGAACGATACAGATGAAAACTGATCTAACCCTTGTAAACTGTTGATAACACGTAAGGAACTGAGGATTCTTTGCATAGTCTGAGCATCGTTTGGTTTGAGAAAGCTTTGTTAGAAGCATGGTTATAAGTCCTTTGATTTGAGTGTAAGTGGTTATAAGGTACTAGGAACTACTAGTCTAAGTGAAGTTTGATTTCTTAAAGTCCTTTGATTTGGTGTGATCGATGCAGATGAAAACCCAAATTGATCTAACCCTTGTAAACTGTTGATAACACGTGAGGAACTGAGGATTTTTTGCATAATCTGGGCATTGATCGGTTAGGGAAGCTTTGTTGGAAGCATGGTTGCAAGAGATAGGTCAGATTCTTCTTTAGAGGGTGGTTACAGCCAGTGTGAGTCATTAGCTAATGAAATTTGCAGTCATGAATCTAAAAGGCAACCAATACCACAAAGAGGTCAAGGAAAGTACCTTCTTCGAGTAACAAGCCAGCTTAAGCAAATGCTGATAGGCCAGAGAAGATTGAGTGCAACCACTAGCATAGACGTAAAATCGGGTCAGTCATAGTCGCGGCTCGAGAAGCATGCAGCTTTCCACATTTGATTGGGCTGCGCTGGTCTGATATGGTGTACCAACTGGAATTGATGCTCTTCTTCCTTCTTTTTCATCTTGTTAGTTTGGTTAGAGCATCTTATCTCGTAATAACAATTTTGGGGGAGAGATTATATCAAAAGGTTTTAAGAGTTTAGGGCTTCAAATCAGAGATCTTATGACGATACAAGAGAAGAGAAAAGGGAGACTCTAGAGATATCACATGGTGCATTTCCTCAAATTACATGTTACAATTAATTTCTGTGTGTATTTCCATTTTATTTATTCAAGTTTTTATCATATTTACAGAGACATCATTTTCTTTTAAATCATTAGACAATGACAAACATAACAAAAGAACAAGCTCAGAATTCGGAAACGGAACAAAGATACAATATGTGGGATAAAGGTTTAAGTCTTCTTATGTTTTGTGGAAAGACATAAAATTGTCCAATGTACTAAAGAACTATAAGTAGATGAAAACGAGACGAGTGTTTCTATATCCTTTCTACTTGTACGACGGTTCTGTGATGATATGTGGATTTGTAAGGATTAATATCACCTAATGTATGTACCTCTAACTTCGACCAAAACTAGAGCTCACATCTTTATCAACAACGTAGAGAACCATAAATTTTGTGGTATCATAGGTGGGCCGGTATATTGGTAGAGTCAGCCGGTACAAGCAAGTACTCGATTCCTTGGCAGGCCCTCAAAAATTAGATGCTCTAAACTCTTTTAGCTAAATAGTACTAAAGAACATAGATGCGAGATCTTTTAGCTAAATACTACTAAAGAACATAGAACTACTGGTCCCCTTGGAAAACATATCGCTCAAGTCTTCTCTGCTACTTCAATAGCAAAGACAAGTCCATACCCAATATTGTTATCAAATTCTTTTGGATCAATATCTAAATAGTCTTTTGAGAATCAACTGAAAAAAATGATGAGAATTTATGTAAAACCATCAAACATGATGTGGAATCTAATCCTCTATCAGTTTGAACTATGTTTGCACTTGACTTTCATTTATTTAAGTAATTTAAAATAGATAATTTGTCAACGTTCCATTAAAAAATATTATATGAATATGTTAGCAAAATTTCTTAAATGAAATAGTTTCTACATAAATAAATCTTTTTAATATATATCTACATATACATTTTTATAGTACTTTTTTGCTTTAATTCTTTTGGGTCCGGGTTTGATCCGGGTTTTAGTCTATTCGGATCTTGGATTAGCAATTTAAGGGATGTTGTCTTAATTTCAAACTAATAAATGAAGCCATGTTGTCTTAATATCTTTCATATTAATGACCCTAATAAATAGCCGATTTTAATGGAAAATCGTTTTCATATTTATGCTCAAAATAAATGTTCAGATTTTAACAATATATACATATATTATGAAATTATAAAGAAAAAAACGTATTTATTTTTTTAACAGTATATATATATATATTATGTTAATAAATTTGTTTAATATTCTAATAATAAGCTATGTCATTTTTCTTTTACAATAACAGATTAAATATAGGCAATTGCCCATTTAAATTGCAATAAATTTAAAATCAAAATAACAATCTACATATACATTTTTACAGGGTTTTTTTTGCATTAATTCATTTGGATCCGGGTTTTACCTGGGTTTAACTCTATCCGGATCTTGGATAAAAATTTTTAGGAAGTTTGTAATAATTTTAATCCCTTATTTGGCCAATCATAAATCGCAGAATAAATTTTGTTAATATTACCTAAACTAATAGCCACATTAATCATACCGTAATAAATTTTATCTCTAATTGATTTCGAATATTTCCACAATCTAAACTAATTACTATCACATACCTTATCTCATCTATTGTTCCTAAAATCTTGCGTAAATCTCGATTTTAAAGAAACCAATTACTCTATATATCATTACTTTAAAAACGTTTAATGCTCAAATCTTTAGTTAAGATTTTGGAAAGAATAATCATTTGAAAATCAATTTCGAATCAGTTTAGCAAAAAATTAATTTTTATTCTTTGACATAAATATAGATTACTTAAAATAGATCGTAACAATAAATATATAAAAGTAATGAATATACAATAGAAAGATACTCTCATAAATATCTTTACGATTTGAGTATTAATAATTCTTCGACAAGTTTACAAAAAGAATTAACTATAAAATTTTCTTAAAACGTAAATAATTAAAAACATTTAAAGCAAGATAAACAGAATATTCCTCTTGAAAACCCTAAACCAGCACGGTCTACTTCACTATATATATAAGATCATGCTATTCCACTAATCAAAATATTCATTCCGCCAAACCTCTAATTTCGTTTTTAGTTCATATTTCTTTATATTGTTATTGTTTATAATTTTATGAAGCTTTGTCGTTTCTAACATATTATTATTTGTCTATTTATGCATGTATGTATGAGAGACGATCATGAGGATGTATCACTACCATTGACTTGATCGAAATTTGTTTCAGTTTCATCGAAATTTTGGAAAACTATGGAGATCATCAACTTCATCTCTTATAAACTATTAAAGAAGGTATGCAATAAAAGGTTAGTTAGTCCTTCTTCTAATCATCATGTATACTATTTTTGTTTTTAGTGTTCAGTATTTTTTTTTTTACATTTTCATGTTTAATTTCTTCATGATGTTTGTTAATGATTTTATTTTGTAGGCTAACAAGTTCACTCTTTTAATTCATTTTCTTTAAGGTAGGAAGAAAAATAAATTTTCAATAAAATAAAATTCTAATTCTTAACTTTAATTATTCTAATGTTATTGGTTTTCATTGTTTTTATGATATAAGCCTTTACAAAACTCTGGATACGGATTTTGGTTGGTAAGTATAATTTTTCTAATCTCAAAATATTTTCTAACAGTTACGGGGTTTTCTATGGCTAACAATGACATCATATAATATTTTTTTATTTATTTAATGTATTTTATATTTAGTGATTCCTTATACTTCTTTTCTATGTATGTTTTAGTTTTAACTAATTTTATATATATATATATATATATATATATATATATATATAAGTTCTTGATTTAATTTGCTTATTTTTTCTTGAAGGAAAATAGAAGTTTATAGCAATCCTCTTTTGATTTGATCTTATTTTTTAAGCGTGAAAGTATTATTGGAGAAAGAGTAATGTGGTGTACTACTTAAGCAAGGATCAACAATAAGAATGTTTTACAAACAAAATATATATGTAATTTGATCACATTTATTATATAATAATTTTATGAATTAGAGTTAGTTTTGATCCGTTTTAATTTCTTATTATGTAAAAAAAAATATTAATGAAAAGAGGTTAATGACAAAATCAAAAAAAAAAATCGAGTAATGGAAAGATATTCCAAGATTTTTTCATATTTCCATTAATTATAACAAAATCCCTTAATTATCGCATTTAATTCAGATTATTTAATATGATTATACAAACTTAAAATAGAAAATAATCTTTTTAAAATCCCTCAATATTTGGAAACCTATTATAATTAATATCGATTTATCAGTAACAAATAATTATTTCTTAATTCAAAAATTTGTGTAGAAAAAATGACGTACACATGAGACCATTAC
Source organism: Arabidopsis lyrata subsp. lyrata (assembly GCF_000004255.2). Lineage (NCBI taxonomy): Eukaryota > Viridiplantae > Streptophyta > Magnoliopsida > Brassicales > Brassicaceae > Arabidopsis > Arabidopsis lyrata. The sequence goes on along the minus strand of NW_003302549.1, from coordinate 8,653,085 downwards.
AATATCATCAACAATAAAAATTCTTCAAGAATATTGTTTCATGCGGGTTGATTTTTTTTTTAATAAACAATAGGTTATATCAATAGATAATCTTTTAAAAAAAAAATTAATTTTTAAAAAGAAACATATCCCTTGAGTTTACTACTATTTACGATGGCATCCCATTGGCATTTATTATTTAGATTTTCAAAATTAAATCAAAGATATTAACCTAAACAATCATTGCCAAAAGATCTCTACAAAATATATTTATTAGCCATAACTATCCTTGCTACAATTACATCCATACTGCATTGTTATAATATTTATTTACTCAAAAATATCATTATTGACATATATAAAATTATTTATATTATTTAAAAATATTATAATAAAATGCAAACAACAAAAGAAATTAAATTTAAATCCGCCATACATCGTTACTTAATGAACTGTATGTTTTCATTTCTATATTTTAAAAATTGAAACCTAAAACATACTAATCGTACACTCACACTGAATAATATATAGATATATATGTACAATTTTTTTAAAAAATATAGGTTATATCTGTAGATAAACTTCAAAAAATTTAAATTTCGACTTTTAAAAATAAAATATAGCCCCGCGGTGTACCGCGGGTCAATTTCTAGTTATATACATTCCTAACTCAAAGTATTGCCTAAACATATATATTATATAATAAAGCATAAACCATTTTTCAAAAATAGATATTTATCACCACATATTGGAACACTTTAGGTATCCTATGTATTAAAAATTAAAAATTAGTTAATATATGAGGGATGTATCAAGATTTTATAGAATAATGTTGTATTAGTTAATAATCTCTCCTTTTAATAAAGAGTGTCATTTTTAGATTATATTTTTGTTTTATAAAGAGTTTTGCATTAAATTTTCAAAACAAATTTTACTAATTAAAATATCAATTTTAACCTACTATTACAACTTATTAATTTGAGGGAGAAATAAATTTAGTTTATTATTAAGAGGCATAAAAGAAATTTATACATTTTTCACAATATGTGTGGAAATGGTAGAATTACGATCTTTGTAAAAGAGAGAGTAGGTGAATAACGAATGGTATGCTTCCATATTTTTTTTACCTTGTTGGTATGGACCATGTTTGTAGGATTAACTTCATGTAAAACCTAAACTTTCATTGATATTTACAGTCTTTTCAAAAAAAAAAAAATGATGCCGGATATGGGGTCTTCCAAAGTAGTTAGGTTCTTCGATTATGTTGCTTCTTCCAATAGATTGGTTTTGATGAATGGAATACTATTTGGGTAAATCCAATATTACAACAGTGGGCTAAATTCCACTGTTGGTAAAAATGGATAGATTTCAAGTTTTCATTGAGATATAAACATCTAACTTTGTGATACGAGAAAGTTTGCAAAATAATTCAAGCTCCGTACTCTAATTGCCTAATTGGTTTAACGCTGTCTGAGATGAATCCTTGTTTCAATTCCAAAAAGTAAAAGTTTGTCTTCAAACCACTTAACTATATAACGTACTGAAAAATCGCCAATTTGCTCGTGGACTTTTGATTACACATAAAAGAGTATACATCTTCTCTTATGACATACATATACACACGTAAATAGATTAATGGTTAAGTGAATTAGTACTAAGACCTCCTCTGGGATTTGATGAAGTTTCTTTTAGCCATTTCTAATGACACATACATACATAGGTTAAGCGAGTTAGTACTAAGACTCCTATGTGATTTGATGAAGCCGCTTCCTTTCCGCCTTAGCCTGAACCTGAAAATAAAAACCAGATCAAGCTTTGCATCTAAATGAAAATTTCAAACTTTAGAACATTTGAGATAGTCAAAATTGAGACAAGCTCCTAAAAATTGTAAACGTTAACCTACGATAGTGACTCAATTTCCACCTGCTAAGACTTCCAATAATGCATCTACGTTAATATAAAAATCTCATTAAAAAATACCAACTTGAAGAGAAAAAAAAAACACACTCATCATTAGATTTCACAACACTTACCCTGCTTTGGGTTTGGGTTCTATGTTCCTCTGCTTTGCTCATAACACTAGCTTGAATCCCTTGGATAGAAAATCATCCCTGAGATGTAACATAACATGTTTAAGCATCTTAATACGTATTTGCCTTACTAATCTTATCAAAACATCAAATGAGAGTAAGAAAACACTGACTAGAGATAGTAAGCAAACAACCTCTTGTTTCTCTCTTGCATAATTTTATCTTCTCGAGCAAGACGTTCTTTGCGGCGCATAACTTCAGTAGGATCTCCTTTACATCCCAAAACAAGACTACTCACAAGAAGTTCCGCGCTATACGAACTATCACAATCCTTTATCCTAAGCGTTCTAAACCTCTTACTCTTCAAATCAAACCACACAAGCTTAGCATTGTTTATCTCCAACAAAATCTTATCCCTCTCCTTGGAATAAAGCAGAGGTCTCATAAAATCAAACGACTCAACACTCTTCGGTTTCGGTACCCTAAACAACTTACTCCAAGACCCTTCAACTTTATACTCCTTCATAATCCAAACATCAACATAACTAAACTCATGGTTACACATCAAACAAAGACACCCATCTAAAACACCAATATCAATATTCTCATGAGCAAGATCCTCCGGGAAATCAAGAATCCCAAACTCCTCAGTATCCAGATCAAATCTTATAATCGCGTTAAACGCGATAAGACCAGGTCTTCGAGGTAAAACCCAATGAAGACTATTGCTAGCTAAAACACCATATCCACGACGATACAAGAGATGATAATAGAAGTAAAACAATAACTGAATCGCAGGAATAACTCTTGTGATTCTCTTCCATGAATTCTTCTTCAAGCTAAAAACTTTAATCTCATAAGGAAATCCAAAAACCAATTCATCAGCTTTACCACCTTTACACTGAACCATTCTAACAACTTTATAATCATCGTTAACCGAATCATAACCAAATCCATAAAACACATAACCACGAGTCGTTGAACCTTCCGGAAAATCAACCGATTCAGCCGGTAACCGGTGGATTTGCCGAGTGGAAGGATTGAAAATCGCTATATCAGTAGGTGAATTCGATAAACCGATTAAACCGTTACAAGAACCGAAAACTTCGGTTAAACCACCGGTTTTTAGAGGATGCTCAACGTCGGTGACTTTATCCGGTGAGTCGAGGTTTACTGTACAAAGAAGACGAGGTCCTCGGAGTAAGATCATGAGGTGATCTCCGGATTGGAGTGTTTGATTGAGATGAGATTCGATGAAATTAGGACTGTCGATTAGAGAGAAGCATGGTTTTGAGAGGATTCGACATCGGACTAGAGTTGTTGCTGGTAGTCGGAGGAAGAGATCGGTGATGATATCCATCGGAATATTCGCCATTTTTTTTTTTTCTCGAGGAAATGAAAAGAAAAAAGTGTATTTGAGTGCTTTAATAATAGTGGCTACACTGATCTTGAAGATGATATTTTTTTAGGATAATGAGAAAAATAAAAACGACTTTTCTTAGTTCTTACACAAGAATATGTACTTTCCAAAGTAGACAAGTGTTTTAGACAATCTTGGGATGGGCTTGTTGAGATGTTTATCATGGTTTAGATAATTTTGTCATATGGACCTTGGCAGGCCCAATATGTGGACATTACAGCCATTTAGTAATTTTTTTTTTTTCGACATTGGTAACCAATTTATAGTCTTTAGCCAAAAAAAAAAAAGATAACAAATTTAGAACCCTGGTAATGAGAGACTACAATAGTCCTAGAAAATTAAAACTTATAAATGAAAAAATAAAAAAAAAAGAGATGATAATAATAGCCTTCTAATAATTTGGAAATTTTGATGATAAAAATGTTGTGGATTTCTATATCGGAACTGTGATTAGAAACAAAAAAGGGTTATGATTCTTATATTGAAAGTAATACGAGATAAAGAATATGAGCTATTCGATTTAATTTTATATGATTTTAGTTTAATTTTAAGTTTTTAACTATCAAAATTTTTAGAAAGAAGAAAAAAATTAAGAAATTAGTATGTAATTTGTCTGTGAGATAGGTTTGGGAATATTCCAAAATATGGATCCGTCATTTAATATTTTGAAATTTCTAATATTTGATTAAACATGTTACCAACGTTGTGTTGGCCCAGTAGTAAATCTTACAGGTGGAGGTACTGGATTCGACGCATGTTGGGAGAAATCTCTTCTCCAAAAGAGATGAATTTAACTTGGTGGATCCCGTTTCTAGGAGATGTATAGAGCCTTCAGACTTGAACTTCCGGATATTCAAAAAAAAAAAAAAATTAAACGTGACAGAGATTGGGTTCACGTCTAGTGGCTGTGGTTGAGATCTGAAAGTTGAATTATTTCCGTTGGATAATGGCCTAATGGGTCTATAAGTCAGAAAGCAGAAACACAATGTTTGCGAGATCAGAATATTGAGAGTGTACGTTCATTTTAAGAAGCCACTGAAATATGAACCTCGCACGCACCTATCTTCGTTTGATTAGGATTTTCTTGACCTTGGAACAAACCAAAACCATAAAAAAATCATATCGACTACTCGATCGCAAATCTTGAGTCAGGCTAACGTTTGTTTTTTATATTATTTACTATGTTCAGATTTTTCCACTCTAGTACTTGTGGCCGTCGTTTGAACTTTCAAAAAAATTTGGACGATCGATATCACACCAGTGTTCTATATTTCATAACATTATTGATCTTGAGACACCTCTTTCATACCCCACCACTCTTCCATATTTTACATTATTTCAATATTTCATGAAAAAAATCCAAACTTATACAGGCAAAATTCACCTATGAAACATGTATATAGTTTTTTTTTTTTTGGTTTTAATGTGAAGTTTTCATTCCAAGATAACAAATACAAGCTAACCTAACACAAACAAAAACTTACCCTTTATCACAGGAACATAAGAAAAAAAAAACTAGACCATAATTACAGAGGAAAGGAAAGACTACGAAAATAAACTTGAAGAAGAGACAAACGGCTACGCGGAGGAACCCGGGAAAGACAGGAGGCGAGATCTCATGGCGCGGTCGATGGTGAGGCGAAGCCTAACCATGGCGTCCCAAGACTAATGGCAAAGCATCCCAACCCTCTCGAACCTCTTGGATAAAACCGCCTTGGTATGTTCGATCAATTCCTCGCTGAAACCTCTTTAAACTGAATGATTTAAGCCTTGCTCTGAATGGAAGAAAACTCCATCTGAGTCTCGTTGCATTTTCTGCGTTTTAGACTTATAATCTTCTTTGGTGAATCGAGCAAATTTACTCTTCTAAGGAGATACCATCACCGAAATCTTACTCCAGCATCGGGAAAAAGACTCCACCCGCAGCCTCCTGCATAGAGCATTTCTACGAAAGCTCTTATGCCTCAATCGCGCGAGCTTATTTTGATCACAAGCTGATTCGGGATTTTTCGAAGCTAGCTAGTCTTCAAATTTAAATTCCTACAGGTTCCAAAAGATCTTTCAACCTTTGCCATCTTCTTGAAGTTATGCATCTTGGAAAACTCATATTGAACTTTTATCCTTATCTTTCATGTAATGTTTTAAGTTTAAGTTGTATGAACTCAGATGAATGATTTAACCTTTGATAATTTAGATGAATGAAAGTTTTTTTGCAAAAAATAAGAAAAAGTATATAATTATTAGTTAACGTAAATAACAACTTTGTCAAAAAAAAAAATGAGTAAGAACTATATTTTTTTTTGAAACTAAATCAGATTATATACTATTCTCGAAATAACATGCTAGTTAAAAAGATTCTGCATTTTAACCTAGCTACCTGTCACCATTCAACGTAAAAAATAACACCAAACAAACAAATTATCTACGCCCTATGCGATGACTACAAGGCATTAAAAATAGAAATTGTACGGACGTGCTTTGATCCAAAACAGATTGATGACAAACGAAGTTATTATTGGTAATTTTTTTTTAATATAATCTTTAAAAAAAATGTTATCATGTAAAATTTCTGATTTTGAAAAAGAGGAGTTGATGACCCATTTATGTAGTCTTCCCCACGTATATTCCTCGGCCGTACCACAATTACGTGAGCCAGCTAACAGTGGCCGTCTTCTTATATATTAGTTTTATTTTTCTTTCTAATTTTTATTTATCAAAGCACACATTGGTAATTAAAAATTAAGAAAAATGCATATTCATAGTACCTTTTCAGAATAGTATTTTATTTATATGAAAGAATTTAGTTCTTATAAGTCTTATGTTGTCTAATTCATGCATACACAGTTCATTAGATGCACGTCAATTGTTAAAATTCTATACCTTTTGGACTACGTCAAAAAATCGATTTTCTATATAAAGAAAGCCTTCCTCACAATCAAATGGCGTGATCGAATAGAGTCTCAATCTAAAACTTTTCAAACACAAATCAAATTTGTAAGATGGCTGGTCTTCGAGCGAAGACGTTAATGTTCGTTCTGGTGGCCGCGTTAGCGACTCTTGATCGCACATTTGTGGAGGCAGACTTCAGCAAGAATATGATTGTTACATGGGGTAAAGATCATATTGGTATGACTGGTGGCAACCTTCGGCTTGTCCTAGACAAATCTGCAGGTATATAACACGGTAACTTCAAATAATCAAATCCATTTCAATCTATATTTCATGATTGAAAATTGATAAGTAAATGTATGAAAACTGTTATTTTATTTTATTTTGCAGGATCTGCTATTCGATCAAAGGTGGCTCATTTGTTTGGAAGTGTAGAAATGCTCATCAAACTTGTGCCAGGGGATTCTGCTGGAACCGTTGTAGCCTATTACGTAAAAATTTATCTTCAACTCGATAGAATTACAAACAAAATATAAAATTAAACGCAATACTTTGATAATTTTATAGAAAAAAAGATTAGTGTTCTTGAGATTTTGATATTGGATATTTTTTCTTAATTAAGCTATCGTCCACGGGAAGTGCACACGATGAGATAGACTTTGAGTTCCTAGGAAATTCGACTGGTCAGCCGTACACGATCCACACCAATATATATGTTCAAGGGAAAGGAAACCGTGAGCAACAATTCCGGCCATGGTTCAATCCGACCAATGGTTTCCACAACTATACCATCCATTGGAACCCATCCGAAGTTGTGTAAGTAATTAATTAGACTAGGGTGGTTTCTTAAGTCTATATTTATAAAAACTCAAAAACAATGCTAATTAAGAAATTATTTCTACAAAAAAACATAAATAAGATTAAATATTACCTAATACATAGTTTAGTTTGTTAATGTAAAACAGCATTAAAGTACAAACACTTCTTGATAATTTTTTCTTTTATTTTCATACTTTTTCGAACCTTAAATTCAAAAAAACTTTAGGAATCTCAAACGATTGCATGTTTTGTATATAGTCATACGTATGCAACCTAATTAAATTAAATTAACGCACATCATATTATCTATCTTATAGGTGGTTCGTCGATGGAACTCCGATCAGAGTATTTAGGAACTACGAGAAAGAAGGAATCGCATACCCGAACAAGCAAGGTATGAAAGTGTTTGCGAGTCTATGGAACGCAGACGACTGGGCAACCCAAGGGGGTCGAGTGAAGACCAACTGGACGCTAGCACCATTTGCGGCCGAGGGTCGTAGATACAAGGCAAGAGCTTGTTTGTGGCGGGGGTCGATCAGCATCAAACAATGCGCAGATCCAACTGTGCCGTCTAATTGGTGGACATCACCATCGTTTAGCCAGCTCACTGAATTGCAGCTCACAAAGATGCAAAAGATAAGAGATGGTTTCATGATATATGATTATTGCAAGGATACTAACAGATTTCAAGGTGTTATGCCTCCGGAATGTTCGAAGATGCAATTCTAATTCAAGTTTCCTCTTCTTTATTTTTTTTTTAATGTTTTATTTTTCTAAATCTCTTAATCGTAATATGTTTTTCTTTGAGGGATTTTTGTATGTCTTTAATTCATATATAATTCGAATTTGTGCAATCATAATAAACAAGGAGAAGTTTTTTTTTTTTTATGTTAATTTCCTATGGAAAAAAAACCCCAAATTCAAAAGCTATAACCCTAGTAAAATCCAAAACAAAATTATCCGATACATTGCGTTGACCAAAGATTAGAGAAGTATGGTAGAAGAAGATCTGGCTAATTTTAGAACAAGTGGATTTTAAAAACTCCAACGTGGCAATAATCTTCTGTCCACGTCACCCAAACACAAATATTCTCGTTAATGCCCCCTACTGTCTCGTCTATTCGCAAATTTCAATCTTCGAATTCGACGAAGCAAAAAAAAAAAAACCCTAAATTTATATATCTATCCCTTGCGCATGATGATCCAGATTCGGTTGTGATCGGAGCTGCCATGGAACGTATCATCGGCGGCAAGTACAAGCTAGGACGGAAGATTGGCTGTGGTTCCTTTGGAGAAATTTTTTTCGGTGTGTTCTCGTCTTTTTGTTTCTCGAGTTTATTTTCTTTGGTTTGAAATTGACGTGCCATGTTTGTTGATTTCTTTAGCTACACACATCGATACCTTCGAGATTGTAGCTGTTAAGATCGTGAGTATCAATTCAGTTAGCTATGATACGAATCTATTATGTTTTGATTTTTTTTGTATCATGTTCATTGGTTCGTGTGGGTCTTTTGAATTGATCTAATTCTAAATTTATCAGTGAGGCAAGCTTCAAGCTCCTTGAAATGGTACTTTTTAGCTGACAATTGTCTTTAACTCGATCATTTGGATTGTTTTCCAGGAGATAAAGAATATGAGCTAATCGATTTATTTTTATTTGATTTTAGTTTAATTTGACCTACCAAACTTCTTAGAAAGAAGAAAAAATTGAGAAATTGGTCTGTGAGCTAGGTTTGAGAATATTTTCCAAAATCTGGATCCGTCATTTAAAATTCTGAAATTTCTGATGTACAAATATAATATTAAATATTTAACTAATTATTTAAGTTCTTCTGGAATCACCTAAGCTCTGGAAATGACAAATTGAGTTCACGGGAAAAAACATGCACATCAATTTAGATTTGACTTGTTCCTTTATCACGTAAATTAATTATATACATTTAGATATCTTTGAATTTAGTTCTTATTATCTGAATTTCATTTTTGTTGTAATTGATTTTAAAAATTTGGGTTATAAAGTAAAGATTAAACATGACAGAGATTGGGTTCACGGGGAGTGTCTAGTGGCTGTGGTTGAGATCTGAAAGTTGAATTATTTTTTCCACGTGAATTATCTTCTTAATTCAATTAGTGGGTTGCAAATATTCACATTTGCCGACACGTGGCATACACGTCAATGATGATATGAATTTGTAACTAAAGGTGTTATTGGATTGGAGTTTTTAATAGATTTGAAATCTGGATTAGTATTTATTTGATGTATTCTAAAATGAATTAAAAACAATTATTATTCAATATTCATTTAATTTGTTTTATTTTAGATTTAAATGTTTTTTTACTCATAAAACATTAACAAAAACAATCCGAACATTTTATCAAGTATTTCATCTCTCTCTCCCTCTCTCTCTCCAAAATATTTTTACTTGTAAAACTACGTACTTGTTAGAGTTAATTATGGCCTATTACCAATTTTTTTTTTTGTTTGTTTAGGCCTATTACCTAGTTGTTAAGTAGTAAAGTCAGAGTTGGTAATTCAGTAGGTGAATGTGTGTTTGTTAAAAGTGTTTTCTTTTGCAATTCTCTCAGTTTAAACTCTATACACATACTACGTTATTGTTTACAACCTTGGGTTCTTCATCTTCCACGGCGGCGCTCTCCAGACTCCAGCCCACCCAAACTTAGCTCGTTCCGTATCTTGAACCTCAACAACGGCATTGTCTATCTCTCTCTCCCGTACAAAAATGAAACTGCTATCTGCTGTTGTATATATGCTGCATCATCTAATGTTCTTGTTTTTATTTCATATTACATATGCTTCAAACAAAAATGAAAGTATAAAACAAATTTACGAAATTCTCCACCACCTTAATATTCGTGAAATAACATAATAGGAGGTTTTGTTGTTGTTGTTGTTAAGATGAAAACATTAGATGATGTTCTAAACATATTGCAAAAGAATTCTTCACACCAGTGTTCTATATTTCATAAATTTATTGATCTATATTAGAACTTTAATTCTTCATACATTTCAATTATATTACGATATTAGTAAACATAATAACTTTTTGTTGTTGTTGTTGTTAAGATGAATTAATTATACCAACGTTGTGTTGGCTCAGTGGTAAATCTCCCAGGTAGAAGTACGGGATTCGACGCCCATTGGAAGGGATCTCTTCTCCAAAGGAGATGAATTTAACTTGGTATGGGTCCCACCTCTGGGAGATGTAGGACCTTCAGGCTTGAACTTCCAGATATTCAAAAAAAAAATAGATGAATTAATTATCGTATTTTTTTAATACTAGGAGGTTTTGGGACAAAGTCCGTAATCCCCCCAGACCCGAAACCACATCATGTAATATTAGTTTCGTCTCAAGCGTCACTCGAACCGGCGACATCTAAGTTTCGCCTATAATCTTTATCAGTTGAGCTAACGACACTTACGAATTAATTATCTTATCTTGTATATACGTACTAATTAACTCGAGGTAATTTATAAATTTATAATTGAGACTGAAAATAAAATGAAAACCATGTTGAGAGAAAGAAACAAATCATCTATATTTTATTCAATAGCACAATTTATTCAATAGGACAAATGAGTAAATTACTCGCGATACAACCAAAAGTAAACAACACAAACCCATTGTTGTTGCTCATGAACTTCAACAATTCAAATAAACAGATAAAAATCACAAAAGAAAGCAAAACGATAAAAGATTCAAGATTTTTCATGGTTCGTAACTTATATATCGACGTTTTGATTTTAAGGGCATTGGAAGCCATGTGGTGCCTTTCTGCTGCAAACATTGAGAAGCAAGCTAAGGTCAATGGGAAGGTTAAGGTTAATGCCAAGAACACTAGCCTTGAGGGCAGTGCAAAGACAAACCGCAGCTTCAAGATCGACCAAACCCTTGATAAGGCTGCAACATGGAGTCACAGGAGGAGTTCCGAGGGTCACGTCGTTCAACAAGTTAAGGGCGTTAACACAAACACCGAGCTTTAAGGCATCTTTAGGGCAAGTCCCGCTAGTGGGTGTTGGGCTAGGTTTATGTTTGTTGTGTTTGCCCGGTGGAGGAGGACAATTGGTACTGCGAGTTGCATTAGTTAGAGTGAAGAAAAGGAAGTTGAAGAGAAGGAAGAGCGCAAGAGAGTTTTTAAGAGCCATTGGTTCTTGAAGGAAACACAAACAAAGCCCTAAAGAAACTATTTGAAGTTGAGAAGTACGTAGAGAGTTGTGGTATAGAAAAGTAAAGAGTGTTAAGTGTGTATTTATAGGGGAAGCGGATAGCTTGAGTAGAGAATTAAATGATATATTATATATGCTAAATGATTTAATTAATAATAGTGGCTTTTATAATATTTACTTGGACCGACCACGTTCTAGCCCTAGGGAAGTTAGCTGGCGATAGGCATTTGTTTGGAACTAAGTATAAAGTTGCTATACTAAAATGGATATTTTGGTTATATAATTATATTAAAATAGTTTTTCCATACATATTCTTTAATTTGTTAGTAGTAATACATTATTTTGATCAAAAATCACATCGTTATAAATAGATATAATCATTCATTTTAGTCATATTTATATATTTATGACTACAAAACTTCTATCAAGGATTTTTATAGAATTTCCATGTTTTAATTTATGAATGATAATAAATTATATAATTAAACCCATTAGATAAACCTATAATATGGAGCTTGAGCTTTATAATGAAAATCATGGTTCTGTGGACTTGGTAAATCAAGATCGAGTGAGGGATATTTCACTTGAGGCGGAGTATTCGGGATACCGTTGTTTTATGGATGGATCATGGAAAGAAAGTGATAAGTTCTCCGGTACAGACTGGTTCTGTACATCGTCAAATGGAGAGCCGCCAACCATGGGAGCTGCGAACCTCCGTAGAAGTCTATCTCCACTACATGCCGAATTCGAGGCCCTTCTCTGGGCGATGAAGTGTATGATTGGTGCAGATAATCAAGAGGTAGCGTTCTTTACAGACTGTTCAAACCTGGTGAAGATGGTGTCTTCTCCAACCGAATGGCCGGCGTTTTCAGTGTATTTGGAGGAATTTCAGAGCGACAAGGATGAGTTTTCATCTTTTTCTTTATCTTTAATTTCTCGTAGGGCAAATGGTAAGGCGGATAATCTGATACGAAAAGTTCGTACAGAACCGCTTTATATCACCTATGTAAACAACATTCCTCAGGAATGGCTATTTTGAGCTCTAATAATTGCGGATGACAAAAAAAAAAACCTATAATATGGAATTATTATTATGGAATAAATATATTGTCAATCGTTGGCCAATAAAATATATTAATTCTTAAAATTATTTTCCTAAAATTTTATAAGACAAAAATAAGAAGAATGAGTCGACCAAAAAACACTCGCTTCTCTTCTCAGAGATCACTCTCCTTCTCCACTGTGAAAGGAAAATCAAAATATAATAATAAGAAAACCAGAAACAAATAAACAAACATACTGTAGAGCTAGTAACAATGTTGTACATTGCAATCCTGTCTCAGAAAAAAAAGGAGACAATTTTAATAAGTGACGAAATTTTCTTTGTATGTTTGTTTCTGTTTTTTTTTCATGATTATTACATATTCATTTTCCTTACAATTTCAACTTTTGTAATTGTAGGCATAAATTTGCTGACACATTGTAAGCTAATGAAGCACATTACTTGATGGTGTATGTTTTCTTCGTGCTCTTCACATCAGATGCTTATATTTATTTCATGTGCTTATCTTGATGAGTCATTGTCCTACCGGATTCTGATTTACGGCGGTTCTTGATTTGGGTTACGGTCTAGTATAGAACATGCAAAGGTTACTCAAATGCAAAGGCCTAGTATGATAAGGAAAACTGATATAAAGGTACAATATAACATTGGTAATTTATTACATCGTTGGAACCAAAGAAAAAAACAAAACAAAACCAAAAGGCTATCGTTGTATATTTAAAACTTAAAGAGAATGAGGAGAATGTTTGTGGTGCAAGAAAGTGGTAATTATGGGCAGCTAAAGCCTTGTGGAATCCTACGACCACAAACTTTAAAGAAGTTGCCGAAATTGGGAGAGAGAGAGAAACGCCGTGCTCCTACCGACTTACAAAAACAAGTAACTGCATCAACATCAGAGACATTACGGACGATGGAACAACATGGCTCTGCTCTTCCAGTAGTTATAACACTGCCACTAATTGCTAAAATTTCGGCACATATCTTTAGTTCGGTATCATTCTTGGAGCATGTGCCAACCAGAGGAGGTGATAGTGGTGGTGTAGTAGCTGGTGGAGGAGGTGGTGTTGTTTGTGGCGGAGGCGGTGGTAAAGTTTGTGGAGGAAGTGGTGGGGGTGAGATTGTTGGTGATGGTCCGGGACAGCTAAAGCCTTGTGGAATCCTACGACCACAAACTTTAAAGAAGTTGCCGAAATTGGGAGAGAGAGAGAAACGCTGTGCTCCTACCGACTTACAAAAACAAGTAACTGCATCAACATCAGAGATATTACGGACGATGGAACAACATGGCTCTGCTCTTCCAGTAGTTATAACACTGCCACTAATTGCTAGAATCTCGGCACATATCTTTAGTTCGGTATCATTCTTGGAGCATGTGCCAACCAGAGGAGGTGATAGTGGTGGTGTAGTAGCTGGTGGAGGAGGTGGTGTCGTTTGTGGCGGAGGCGGTGGTAAAGTTTGTGGAGGAAGTGGCGGTGGTGAGATTGTTGGTGATGGTCCGGGACAGCTAAAGCCTTGTGGAATCCTACGACCACAAACTTTGAAAAAGATGCCGAAATTCGGAGAAAGAGAAAGAGGTCGTGCTCCTACCGACTTACAAAGACAAGTAACTGCATCAACATCAGAGACATTACGGACGATGGAACAACATGGCTCTGCTCTTCCAGTGGTTAGAAGACCGTCACTAATTGCTAGAATTTCGGCACATATCTTTAGTTCGCTATCATTCTTGGAGCATATGCCACCTGGCGGAGGTGGAGTGATTACTGGTGGAGGAGGTGGTGTGGTTTGTGGAGGAGACAACGGTGGTGGTAAGGCTTTTGGAGGAAGTGGCGGTGGTGTGGTCGCTAGTGGAGGTGGTGGTGTGGTCTGTGGGGGAGGCTGTGGTTGGTCATTGGGTGGCGGTGCTGGTTGAAATGTTGGTGGAGTTGGCGGTCGGGGATCGGGTTGCGGCAGTGGCGGCTGGGTATTGGATGGTGGCGGAGGTGGCGTGGGATTACAAATACATATACAAGGTGGTGGTGGAGGGCAATGGACGGAATGGTTATGTGCTCTAACGATGGTGAGTAATGGAATAATGCTGAATGAGAGAAAAATGATTATAGTAGTTGAGGCCATTCTTGATTGCATTTTTTTCTTTGGTTTTGTATTTGCGAAATTTGGACTATTTATGAACGATGATTGTGGGTTTGAGAATGAAGTTGGAGTTATCAAGTTGGTAGCTTCATAGTACGAGAACGTGTTGACTAAATTGTGTTTGCATAATCTTTGCGTTTACATTGAAGCTTGGAGGTTTTGTTTTGATAGGGTTTGGTTTCGCCGTATTGACTATGACTTATGATATTTATGAAATGAAATGTCAATCGTATTTTATATTTTGACTAATCAGTCCAAGCATGGAGAGAATCATTATCTATATTCGGGTTTCACGTGTTGTTTCATAATTCGAAGATCGTTTACATTTTGTGATTACAAGAAGGCAATCTGAAGTTGACAAAAACTAAAAAGGTATGCAAATCTGAAATCTACGAATAAAGGTTTTTTTTAGATTTTAACTCATTTCGAGTTTTACCGTGTAACCTAAGCAATTAAAAGTAGCAATTTTCGCTCGTTTCAATATGTTTGTAGAAAGTTATTAGGATCCGTTATTTCAACCAATGAACAAAGAGCCTCATATTTTTTCCAACTCTAATCTCTTGGCTTTTTGTTCCATGTGCATCTCATCTTTGCCTTCTCATTCATCGACTCTTTGACTCTTTAGCTCTTTTGACTTTTGTAGTCATAAAATTAACTATAACACACAAAAAAAGTCTTCTATATTTTTAGAAATTTACATATATTCCGATTGTTAGTCCAATTTCTAATTATTTGTTTCCACGATCACAAATATTAATGGTCGTTTCAATACGTAAGATGTATTTTAATTTGATAGATAAATTGACTACTAACACCACGGATTGTAGTATGATACTGTATCTAATGTACATATTACACGGTCGTTTTTAAAATCTTATGTTCAACCATTTTTAGCAATTATTCCAAACTAAAATTTTAAATACAAACAACTTTTCTTTGTGCAACGTCGAAAAATGAAGCACAATAATTTTTTTTTATCATATAGTGGTTCCGATTGGTAACACAAAATTTATAATTTTTTAAGCTATAAATTATTAGAGCAGTAAGCTTTTACGGAATAATGCAAATCTATATCGTTTTTGTGATTAGTATATACCATATACTAAAGTTATATGGGGTTATCATTCAAACCCAGTATATTAAAATTTATCCAATTCGAATATTGTCAAGGAGAAGTTGAGGATGATAATTTGCTTTCCAAAGTATTTAGGGTCAAACAGTTTGAAGAATTAGGGATCTAACTTTTACAAAACCAAAAATCAATTAAGAGAGGTGGGTGTTAGAAATAACTAATTTCAGTCATATTATATTAGTATGTGATATGTAATATATGTGAATTTATTCCGGTTTGAGTGACACTTAGGACGAAACTAATATTATATGTTGTGGTTTCGGACCTGATGTGATTACGAGATTTAATGCAGAACCTCCTGATATATATATATATATATATATATATATATATATATATATATATATGTGAATTTATTACCGTGACTTGTAATGGATCACATTCTCTATACATTAAAAAAACATTTGATGATATGGCAATCTCACATTTTTTCTCATCTTCATTGCCAAACACTATTAATTATACTATCCAATTATCTTTAATATTCTAAAACCAATAACCAAACGTATAAAACAAAAAAAAAACATTTCAGTAAATATTTTATCAATAACATATAAACGTTGAATATACTTACCAAAAATAAAAATTTCAAAATTCCATATTAAAACATATGTTATTGATAAAATATTTACTGAGATGTTTTTTTTTGTTTTTAAAGAATATCTTTTTTCTAAGAAATTTTTTGACACCCTTAGCTTTAATTAATACGCGGTGTCTTGCTATAATAATATGTCAACCTTAGTACCTTACTATAGTGTTTTGGGGAATAGACTAAATGTTCGTACGTATCATTAATTTCTTTGCTAAACCTCTTTTCTCTAGACGATGTTTAGATATTGTTAAGAGTTTATATATTTGCTAAGCTAAATGTAGAGGGACCAAAAAATTAACAAATAGTTAGGCGATCATTACTAATTACACATTATATAATAACTTTTATACACTTTATTAGTTAGACGTTAGAGAAACCTTAATCATGCATGCATGCATAATATTATTCGGTAATTAACTATGCATGCATGCATGCAAAAGCTTCACCGAAACACTATTGACTTTATACATACAAACCTCAAGAGTTGATCTGGTCCTCAGACTCTTCCTGTGATCTGCTTAATTTATTTGAGTTTTAAAATCCGGCTTACTAATCTTCAAAGTGCACAAGGACTAATTGCTACAAACTTAAGATTTTATATTTAAACTTGTATAAGACGTAATGAGATAGATTGTCG
>NW_003302549.1:8554951-8632496 GCF_000004255.2 Arabidopsis lyrata subsp. lyrata | reverse complement strand
GGTGTGTTTGGAGGTGTCTCCGGTGGTGTGTTTGTGTGGAAGTGTTGGTGGAGTATCTGGTGGTGTGTTTGGAGGTGTTCAGGTGGTGTGGTTGGAGGATTTTCCGGTGGTGTGTTTGGGGGTGTTTCCGGTGGTGTATTTGGAGGTGTTTCTGGTGGTGTGGTCGGAGGTGTTTCCGGTGGTGTGGTGGGTGGACTCGTTGGTAAAACTTCCGTAGGTGGTGGTGCTGGACAAATACATACTGGACATGGTGGCGGAGGAAAGCGTGGGGGAGGTGGGCGGAGATAGGGACGGTTTTTGGCTTGGGTTTGGCCGAGGAGAACAATGCTGATCAGTGCAAGGAAGAGAGCTAAGGTTTTTGTTGAACCCTTTGGGGCCATTTTGTTCTTAGGCAATCTTTGTCCTCACAAAAAGGAAACTGTACGGAAACTTGTGAATTGAAGTGTAGTGGAGTTATGG
This sequence comes from Arabidopsis lyrata subsp. lyrata, assembly GCF_000004255.2. Lineage (NCBI taxonomy): Eukaryota > Viridiplantae > Streptophyta > Magnoliopsida > Brassicales > Brassicaceae > Arabidopsis > Arabidopsis lyrata. Next base: position 8,632,037 of record NW_003302549.1, on the reverse strand, counting down.
GTATTTATAGGGCCTTTGGAGATCCACTAGATATGTAAATTGCCAAACCTAAGTTTTCCCAGTTAAGGCTCAGAGGTGGTTTCACTACTCACAGCTCAAAGTGTTCGGGGCTTATGCTGAAGCTAGTCTGTCCTTAGGCGCTATGATTCTTACCTAATCACAGAGAATAAGTAACTTAATTCTATAATGGTATAACTATTATCATTTTGTGATATTGTGTTAACTATGTATACGGCCCGTGTTTTGCAACTTACATTGGTTGATATGAATTTGTAGTCGATAAGAGTTGTTATCTGTAGTGACAATTAATTTCGAGTAAAGCAACCATTCCCATGAATCAACTGACTTATTTTGGACTATATAATTTATTTGTTGGTTCTTCATTAACAAAAAAAAAAAGATATCACGTGATATGCAAAATCCCCCCGCTAACAAAATTTGCTTGGTCTATATATTCGATCACTTGTTTTGGTCCGATGCTATATTCAAAGTTGATTTGTAGAAAATCTTTTGACAAGTTAAGATCATTCCAGAATTAGTTCGGGTACTATGATTTTTTTTTTCTATTGAATGCCACTGAATATCCATAGAAGTTTTATCAAAGATTTGATACTTTCTTTCTACATGAGTAAGTAAATTACTAGTATATTATGGCTAAACCATTAACTAATTATTCTTTTTTTGGTTACTGGGTATATAAATATTTTGGTTCGAAGTTAATAACTAAACAACTAATTAACTCAGCTATATTACATAAATAACTTAAAATATAGTTTAAGTTTGGTAGCATAAAGTCGTCAAAGATTTCACACTTTCTTTGCAATTGGAAAAGGAAAAGTCCATACACATACGTTTAGAAGTCTGGTATCTTGCTATTATGAAATATTTTACCATCCCTTTACGGGCAATAAAAAAAAAAAAAAAAATTAAAATCAAGAGGTTAGAGCTACTGCTGCGAAAGCGGTCGATTAATTAGTGGTCTCTTGCTATTATGAGATATTTACTTTATTATAGGGTTTGGGGATCGACCGAAAATTTGTACGTATATTATTAATTCGTGGCCAAACCTCTTTCCTATTGTTGTATCTTGCTACAGTTTGGTATCTACTACCTTGCTATTAATTTTATTCGGAGTCAGGTTAGTCTCGCGGAAACATGCTTCGATTCTGAGCAACCACAACTTCGTTTATCATCGAAAAAGCGTTTCAACCACAATACTCCATTTTATGTGGGATACTATAACGGACACGAACAAATTAAAATATAAATGCAAAGAAAGACGCACATATCACATATGGTTCACCAAAGATGCTGGCTACATCAACAAAGAAAGAAAACTGATTTTATTATTACAAGTAAAAAGATCTAGTATATAAATTGGTAGACAAAAGAAGAACTTCACACAACATTGGTTTTCTCTCTCCTTTTAATTGCTCTCCCTTCTCTCTTCTTTTTTCTTCCCGCCGCCGCATTATTAGAATATGGGCTTCCAACTCAAAACCAATTGGCAATGAGTGGAGTGGCCCATATCCCTTATATATTACTTAGGATCCCTTCCAACTTCCGATGTGGGACATTATGTCCTAATACGCCCCCTCGAGATGATGGCTCTTTGGCCATTAATCTCGGAATGTTCGGGCTTAGATCGACGGCATCAATTTTGGGCCTTGTCGATGATTGGACCATCTTTGGGTCGGATCGGGTTGGACATGTGTGGATCGGGCTCTGATACCATATTAGAATATGGGCTTCCAACTCAAAACCAATTGGCAATGAGTGGGGTGGCCCATATCCTTTATATATTACTTAGGATCCCTTCCAACTTCCGATGTGGAACATTATGTCCTAATACGCACTAGGTCTTCGTTTCCGACCGGCGCGTGTGAGCCACCACGGTCACATCATCGAATCGGCTTTTGAGCTTTTGTTTTTTAGCTAGCTATGGTTTCGTGTGTGGAGAGATCTCGGATTTGGATGCGAATTTTCGTTTCCTTCCTTTTCTCCTTTCAGATCTAGGGTTTGCTTGGTTTGTTTTTGTTGCAGGTTTCAATTCTTTTTCTACCTGACCCTCCATGGCCCAAACCGCGATGGCTCTAAGCCACTCACTGTCGGTGAGGTGGTGAATCGGTTTAGGCGACCCAATTTTTTGGGTTTCCTCACACAGCTCCAACGATCGGATCTAGGGCGAGATCCGCCCAGGTTTGGGTTCCTCTTACCGGTTCAAGTCGTTTACTTGACATCTCCGGCCACTGCGATTTCAACGGTCTCTGCTTGTTGGGCTGAGGTTTCACCGTTCCGCTTCTCATGGTATCCCAAGGTTTATCTTATGAAGACTCTTAATTATCAAGTGAGGCAAGTTGATCGAAAGCTTTTTAGGTTGCGGTCTATTCTTTTGTTGTTAACCTGATAGTTTTTGCGATCTTGGATTGTTCGGATAAAAAATTATTGCTTTTCTGTGTAAAATTTCTAAGCTTTTCTAGTTCTGTTTTAGTTTTATGTTTGTTTCCCCGTTGTTTGGGCTTAGTTTCTGGGGGTTAAAGTCCCGCCGGCTTAGTTTTCCGGGGGTTAGAGTCCCGCCGGTGATAGTATTCCACCATGTATCCCAATTTTTTATTTCTCTTTTGGTTCTATTTTATGAATTATTTAGACGAAAAAAAAAAAAAAATTGGTAGAAAAGAGAACAAGAGTAAATATAAGTAACCATAATTCAGCCCTAAACCATTTGAGTCCACGAGCGTAGGCCCAAATATGATATTCTAGACTGAAAACAACGATCCATACAAAATTACTTCTAGCCAAGGGGTGCATCACTTCATGGACCCTCTGGCCCTCACTAGACAATAAAACTCTGTATTACCGCGAGCAATAAATTATCAGATTCAAAACATATCAATATAATAATATATAACTATGTGGACATAGTTTAAAAGTTCGAGAGAAAAAATATGTGTATGAGTCATATTATATGAAGACAAACTAAATGCGATTAATGTAGCAGTAGCACCTTCAAAAGACGGGAACATGTGAAAGATATATATTACCTTATGAAGAAGAGCTTTCCATAAAAACTCAACCAATAAAAGCCGGCACGCGTACTCTTTAGGTTTAACAACATTTTACATCATGATACGGTGTCGTGATTTATTACAAGTAAAAACCTTGAACTAACAATCAAGAACAAAAAATTTTTTGCCCCATATTTTATAAGAGTTGTGAAGGTTAATAAAAAGTAAAGTGCTTAACCATGAGCGAAGAAAGCTTATTACGTCCACAGGTTCTGTACTGAATCTAATCATATGTACGGATATTTCCAATTACTGAAAAATATTGAAGCAAAGTTATAGAGAAGAAAATAAAACTGTGTAAGCATCTAGGAAGCACATAAGCTTTATCACGAGTCTGCTTCGCACTTTGGAATCAAAAAATTTCAAAAGCTTTAGAAATCTTGCTTTCGTGGCGCTTTCACAATATAAGTATTGGTTCATTCAGTTCTAGAGATTATTTATGCTTTAGAGATCTATAAACTACAATGTTTAGCGTAATTAGGGAAACAGTAATAAGGCATATTGTAAATGTCAACATAAACTTTATTGATGTTTTAATACATTATTATAGGTAGAACATAAAAAAAAAAAAAAGCACAAGGCTTTAGTTATGGTTTTAGTGGTAAGCTTTAGTGAATTCAGGTAAATAGAAGAGGACAAAGAAGTGGTCAAGGGCAGGTGAAGCCTCGGGGTATAAGTTTATGAGATTGTGTGTTATTCATTATGGTGAGAATGTTACAATATATAGTGAGATTAGTAGGGAAAGGGAACTAGGGATTAAGGAAAGACTAATCTACCCTTTACATATATACATACTCTACAATAAGATGATGGTTTCGAGTAGAACAATTTCACTACCATGAACGACTTGGTTTGGAGTTTTTTTTTGTGGTTTTTTAAAGTTGGTCTTTTTCTTCTTCTTTATTTATTGTTAAATGGTATATATTCCGATCCTATTTATTTTGTGTTCTATTTAAGCGTTTGTTTTGGTCCAATGATATATCCAAGATCGAGTAAATTAAAAATATATTACATTCACCTAAGTTATGACGTTTTTCTATTGAATGTGATTGAAGTCTACACTTTTTCTATTTATCCATTCCAAAAGTAGGATACTTTTAAGATGGAAGTGAGTACTATATACATCTTTAAAAGAAAAACAAAATTGGACAATACTTAGAGATTTGGAACGTTCAATTTTATCCAAAATTTGTGATCGATTAAGTAATTTGTTGCTTGAGTAAATGAGTGGGCATGCTTCATGAATCCATCTTCCAAATCTTTCAATTGATTGGTTAGGCGTGAGGGCATTCTAAGTTACCTTGGCCTTCAAGTCTATTTGTTAGGCTAAACATAATTTGACCATTTATTTATTTTACTTGTTAGGGGCAAGCAAGTAAATTGGAATCCGTAAAAACCCACATAATTTTTTCAGTCCGGTCCACTCCGGCTTTATTTCTCTATACTTATTTGGTTCAAAACTTTTATAATTATAATTGTTAAGAGAACTGTAAGCGTCTTGCGAGCAATGAATGTGTATAGCAGTTGTTGGTCTTAGAATTTAGTTTTAATATCGGACTGGAACTTTCAACCTGTTTAAAATATATATATATATATATATATATATATATATATATATATATATATATATATAAGCTGATATAAAGAAGAGTATTAGATTATGCAATCATTTTGTTTAATTTTGAGATTTGATTTTGGGTAGCATTTCATTTCATTCAATTTCACGCAAATATTGTTTTTTTTGTACTTTCTTCTCTAGATATATCTCTAAACTCAAATTGTTTAGTGTGATCAACAGAACAATGATAAAGACATAACTAATATACATAAAGCCATTAGATGTTATATTACATTAGTATTGTTTTTTTTTTTTTTTTTTTGAAAATCTAGAAGTTCAAGCCCGAAGGCCCTACATCTTCCAGAGGCGGGATCCACACCAGGTTAAATTCATCTCTTTTGGAAAAGAGATCCCTCCTAACGGGCGTCGAACCCAGTATGTCCACCTGGAAGATTTATCACTGGGCCAACACAACATTGGTTTTTTTTTTTTTTTTTTTGAAAGAAAGTAAAAAGAAATTTACAGGGCTTTAAGCTATAGTGTAAGTGTAAAGTGAGTAAGTTTCAGTTTATTGATGTAATTACAAGTGCAAGGAATGGTCATGGGCATGTAAAACCTGGAGTAAGTGACTTTAACATGTTTGGTAAAAAAATTACCAATGTCGTTTAGATGAATATATACATGTACACGTAAAAGAATAGCCTGAAGTAAAGGGTTTTGTAGCTTGGGTGTAAATGGGTGGGTAATGTTCCATGGATTAATAGTCATATATATAGATGTTTAGGGATGACCGATTGAGACAATCTAAGGTACCTTGGCAACCACGTCTCTATGGTAAGGCTATATATTGAACATATTAACAATATATTTCTTAAATATATGAACTATTATCTTCTCCTTTTCTATACACAAGTATGTTGTTTGAATATTGCACGCATGTTTTATCTTTCTATTTTTGAGATGTCAACTTTAGTATAGATTTTGGGTCTTTGACAGATTGTTCTTACGTACCATAAATTTTTTTTGCCAAACTTCTTCTCGCTACTCGGGCTAGGATCCTAAAAGTTTCATTAATTACATTGATTAATTATGTATGTAATTATTCAACTATCTCTAGTTAGAAGTTATAGAGAACCCTTCAAAATGGCCATATAAATTTTGTGGCCACATTAAAACAGTTTAAATTTGGTGACCTTTAGCTACATTACCTTTTCTTTAGCTAATCCGTGGACCGTGGTTATTTAGCAACGGATTTGCTACATAAAAAAAACCATGACATCTAGCCACGAACAACAAACTTGGTCATTTGGCCATGGGTTATAAGAGCTACACCTAAAAATGGCTATATTTTTTAGAGCCTAAGTTAGGCCTGTTTGAACAAAAACGTACAAGTATGTAGGGTAAATAATCACAAAATTGAATATGCACTGTAAATCGGAGCACCGAGCATGCACTACATAGAAGATAGAGATCGTTATTATTTTTTTATCTTGGACCACAGGCATTTACTTATGAACTGTAATGTGAAATGTTTCTTCTATTATTTTTGGAAAATAGAGCTAGTTTTCAATGAATGAATTCAGAGTATGGAATCACATACTTCTGAGTTCTGACAATCACTTATTACAGGACAATGACGAGTACGTAACCTCATATTAAAATATGTCCATACCCTTTCTAATCAGTGATTATATTTTCTTACCAATAAAAGCAAAATTATGTATAATTAATTTAACATATCCAGATTTTGGATAATATTAACTTTGGGAAAAAAAACTTTTTTGGTGCTATTTTTGTCTACTGCCTATATTTTATTGGGGTATTATTACAAGGTATTGATTTATAATTAATTAATAGTGTTTGTTAGTTTTGATTATGTTTATGTTGAATAAACCATTAAAGTATAAAAGAGTGTATTGTGGAAAATCTATACACGATTAAATCATATTCGCAATTTTCTTTTTCCTTTTAACAAAGCATATGGGAGACAAGAAGAGACACAAGGTGTTATACTTTATTTATTATTATTCTTCATAGACATTAATAGATATGCATAACAACATACAGTCCTTTTTAATAAAACATCGAGAGTCCTTATAATTACGTCCTAATCAACAACGAAACACACACCAACACTGTAAAACATTAATAGATAACCCATACTTGTGGTGCCAGCAAACTTATAGTGCAAGTAAACACCGGATAGGGCTCTGAATTAGGGGAATTAAGGGGTGGTTACTGTTGGTGGTGGGCACTGGAAACCGATTGGAAAAACCCTATTGCAAGCAAAAAAGATTTCTCTAACAGCTTCATCGATTGCAAAAACCAAAGGAAGTGGCCTGAAGATAAAGCAGAGACAATCGGCTACTTGAACATCAGCGAGGCCATTGATGGCAGTGCAACACTGTCGTGCTCTGGGGTCTCCAGCTGTAACATTGGCTAGGCCAAGGACGTTGGCACATACGCCTAGTTGCAATGGGTTTCTGGGGCACGTGCCAAAGTTGTTGGTCGGTGAAGGCGAGCTTAAGAGGTCTGCTTCTGCGAGGCTGATAAGGAGGATGATGATGAGGGAAATGGTGGTTGAGCTCTTTGAGGCCATTTTCTTTATTTTGTGAATATGAAAGTGTGTGGATGCTTTCGATGAGGTTATGTGGTATGTATTTATAGAGCCAAGAGATGCCTTGGAATTAAAAACACTTGTTTATCATTTAATTTTTTACCTAACATTACTCTTTTATAATTAATGAGGCTTTAGCGATTTAGGCAAGTATTTGGTTCTCTCTATTATTCACCTTTACGCCACCAAATATCTAGCTTGGCTTTTCAATATATATAGATTTTAAAAAGAACACAATAAAATTTTATTTTAAAAAAAATTCACAGTGCTTCTTCAATATAAGTTTTCTTTCCCGGATTTCATGTCTTCTAAATAATTAAAATTGATCTACCACATTCATTCTCCAATGTAATTCTATGCTCAGCTGGTAATGTAACGAAATGAAACTTCTGAAATCTCCATCCCCGTCTTTGTATATATATAGATCAATAACTTGAGGTTTCAAATGTAACTCTATGTTTTACTCATAGGAACCGACGCCAATCATGATCTAATTTAGAAGGAAACCTTTGATTACTGAGGATCCTTTCATTTTCTAAGAAATGAATATACTTGAGGTTTATTGAACCGGGGATCAATAAATGCAATCATTTTGTTTGAGAGTTGAATTTACGTATGTATCAAGTTCTTCTGTTACTTTTGTTTTTCCGTAGCGATACTTATAACTCCAACGTGTTTCGAAAACTAAAAGAAAGACAATCGAAAACCCCATACAAACTTTATTTATTTTTATTACATTATTATAATAAAGTATAGAGAAACAAAAGAAAATTATGGTTTAAGTGTATATATATAGTAAGTAGGTTTTTATTTAATTCTGGGGAAAGGAGATGGTCATGGGCAAGTGAAGCCTGGGGGAATGCTACGACCACAAGTCCTATAAAGATTGATGATATTAGGAGGAAGACTGCCACTTGGTGCTCTCACTGATTCACAAAGGCAAGCAAGTGCGTCAGCATCAGAAAGATTACGAATGAGAGAACAACATGGCTGCGCCCTTCCAAATCCTAGGAAACCATCGAAAATACTTAGGATAGTGCTACATATTTGTAGTGGGAGACCATTCCTGGGACATCTGCCACGCGGGGGAGGCGTTGGTGGAGTCCTTGGAGGAGGAACTGGTGGTGTACGCGGAGGCGGTGTAGGTGGATTCCTAGGGGGAGACAAAGGTGGTGTCCGTGGAGGAGTAGTTGGGGGAGTTCTTGGGGTTCGTGGTGGTGGAGGTGGTGGTCTAGGGCGGGGCCGGCTATTAGCTTCGGCGTCGCCAATGAGGAGGATGGTAAATGCAAAGAAGAGGGCTATGGTTGTTTTTGAACATTTTGGATTCATTTTTCCAAGGTTAAATATATGTCCTTAAAGAAGGACTATTGTACGGATATTGGTGAACTGAAATGAATTGAGGTTTGTGGGTAATTTATAGGACTTTAAGATGTTCACTACGATGATTTTGTGCCACATGTTCCATTGCCAAACTTCTTCATTTTAGGCTTAAAGGTGGGCTTCACTCTACGTAATTAACCTTGATCATCAAGCCTTTTGATTATGGGCCTCCCAATTCTTTCTTCTTCTTTTGATTCCATTTACATGACTATATTACTTTTTGTATTGTTTACACGTTTGTTAGCCGATCTCAAGTTTCAGATCTAGTACAATTAAAAGATAATGGAGACCAAAGTCTTAAAACTTGTCTTTGCATAAAACCGTAGGCATGCAATTCCTTTGTTAGCAATGCAAAAATATAGATAGGTCTTGCAAGAATTAAACCAAAAAAATTCCTTTGTTGGCAATACAATTGTATGGTCAAAAAAACCTTTGGTGTCATTTTTACATTCATTTGCTGATAATTTACAATTAGAGTGAGAATTTCAACCGAATTAGACCAAATCAAATTATACTAATTAACCATTCAACATTGAACGAAAATCGTCTTAAATAGGCTGATTGGTTGGTTCAACAAAAATACTCCAATACACCCAATTCTCCATCTATATTTTTAGTGAATAAATATGATTCCATCTATTTTTTTCATCAATATGGTATTCATTAAAAGGAAATCATTTCTGTATATTTACTTTAAATTTACACCAAAACCCTAATAAAATTTGGGGAAACTTTTGGTAAATGGAAAAAAAGAAAGCAATAAAGAAGTTTGGCAATCTTAAGCTATTAGAAATGTTAAGTTTTTCTTAGAAATGTTAAGTTAGTAGAAATGATTAAAAATATTAAACTAATGCGTCTATTTTCTAGGATAAAAAAAAGTCCATATATTCTACTGGTGATGCATTAATGCGAAAAAAAATTTCAAACACCAACATGCATTATGCAATCTTTATACGTGTACGGTGAATCGGTGATACAACGACATCATTAACACAAATAAGTAGATTATGTATATTGATTGTATTAATATCATATAGTTTTAATATGAGATATCAACTTTATTATAGAGTTTTGGGGCTTCACGAAATGTATGTTCGCATCTCTAAATGGACGTGCCAAACATTCTCCTCTAGAATAACTGAAACTGCAACTTAGAGGGACCAAAAGCTACAACTGTGGCTACGTATTTCATTAATTATATGTTTAGTCTTTTTCTGATAACAATTTTTAGTTGAATCATATTTTTCATTAACCAATAATGCTGTATACTAAATATAGAAATTTATAACACTGCAACCAAATTTTTGCAGATATTCAATTAAACCAAGTTTTTTTTTTTCAGTTATTACATTCTGCAAAATTATTTCATTTTCCACGATTTCGCTATTCTACGTTTGAACCGTACTTGCAATTTTGTCAATTAACTTTTTGTTAGACTTTATCAAAAACAAAAAATGACTTTACGTTAGAGAACTCTTATTATAGTCACAATATTCTACGTATACCAAACTAATTAATGCTTCTAAACACTATAAATAGTTAAATACATACCTTCACCTCCAAGACTAATATAACTCACACTCAGTGGCGGATCCAGAAATTTTTTTTACCCGGTACAAAAATATTATCGTAAATAATTTATTTTGTTATATATATTTTATAAATAAAATATCAGAAAAATCCCTTTAAAAATAAGCACTAAATTTTGAGAAAAACTATTGCATTTTTAAAAAATAATTCAAAGATAAACTATTATAATAATAAAATGAAAAATGTCGAAAATGATTAGTTTAAATAGAAGAAAAACTTAGCATATCCTTCAATATCTAAAAAAAATTGTTCACATTTATAGATTAACTTTGTTAATTATAAATTGTTGATAGTGGCATTTGATGGAGATTGCATCTACAGCAATTATACCATAATAAAATTGAATATAAAACCAGAAATAGGATATTTTCGTAGGATTTTTATACTCAATTTGTATTTAATGTTATAATTGTCATTAAAAAGTTAAGAAAGGAAATAAACATTGAATGTTTTTTTTCCTTTTAAGTGAAACCAGAAATGGACAAGCGTGCAAACTGAAAAATTAACAGAGGTCAATTAATAATTTTGCTCAAAATTGTTTAAGAGTTTCTAAATTTGACCAGGTCACTTGACCTCTCAAGTGTGTACATGGGTCCGCCCCTGCTCACACTCCTTAATTTACTACTACAATCATCAAAATCTTATTTAGCATTTTCACAATATGGCTTCAAAGAACATGACAACAATCATGGCTCTCTTCCTCACCTTCAATCTCGTCTTCTTGGGCTTCACCTCAGCCCAAACCTTTGTGTCCTCTTAACCAGTCTGACTTGGGGATTTGCGTCAACGTACTTGGTCTCATCAACCTCACCACCAGCAACGTGGCCCAATGTTGTTCTATTTTATCTGGTCTTAATGCTCCTCTTGTGTCTGTATGTGCATGCGAGGCCCTAAGACTCAATATACTTAACCTTCTCGGCATCACCATCAACCTCAATTTGAGGCTTAATGGGCTTCTTGGTCTCTGCCGTTTGCCGATACAACCTGGTTACAACTGCCTTGCATAAGTAAACAACATACAGGGTCTTATATGTATTAGGATCATTAAAATAAGCATACAATTAGTTCCGTAATATCGGTTCATGGTGCAACTATGTGTTTTTTTAAAGTAAGTAATTATGTCTTTATCTTATGTTTGAAATAAAATGAAACCTGGATGGTGTTTCACATGTTTGGCTGTTCCATTACTATCTTCTTCATGTTTGCTTGAAATAAATGCCCATCACAAACAAACATCACTGTAACAGCCGAACGTACAAAATTTCTCTACATATGCTAGCATCTACCAAGTGATGGAATTTCAGAGAAAAATGCCTCCTATATCATAATTAATGAGCTCAAAAAGCTAGTCACCGAGAATTACATTGCTGATGAGAGAAGTGGAAACGGCAAAAAAAGACATGTTTGTTTCCACTAGGTTGTCTCTGGAGCATTTTTGATTGGAGATATCAATCAAACATACACTTGAACTCTTCCTAAAGATTGCTTCCTAGATTAAATCTAAGTAAGAAACTGCATAATCTCCAGACTAAGAGTTTTGTAATCAGAGTTACAGCTACGAATGGACGTTGTCCTATAGGAGAAGTATTGTAGGGAATAAACCTTTTTTTTTTCGTGGCCTGTACCAGGGCCGGCCCAAACTATTTGAGTGCCTAAAGCAAAAAAAAAATTGGCCCATTAACAAAAGCTGTTATAAAAAAAAATACAAGTTTTAACATGTATGGGATTCGAAACCGTGACCTGTACAACAAAAGACTTCAATCTAACCACTAGACCACAGTAACATTTTAAAAATTGATGCCCCTAAAACTACTTATAATTATTTGATGCCTAAAGCCCTTGCTTCATGGGCTTTACCCATGGGCCGGCCCTGGCCTGTACTCTAATTTCATACTTGAACACTTAGTTTAAGTTTTAGTGATGGATGGCGAATTTTTAATTAAAAAAAACAACTCATTCCTCAACTATAATGCACTGTGTTTGTTTCTGTGTGTATTAGTACTTTTTTTGATAAAATGTGAATTTCTATTAACAAAATGGAACGTTGTAATACCAAAATGGAACATTGTAATTTTACAATTTCTCTGGGGCAGTGAGCTTCTAAGACCAATAAAAAATTTAAAAAAGCCTTAGATACTACCAGATAAGTTAACGAAAATAGTTACTTTGCGATGAGCATGCGAGCAAGGAGAGTGTCTCTAAGGCTTCTGTCAATTTGCTTGAAAACAGAGGCAGAAGTGGCAGCAATGTTGTCATGGATTCGGAGAATTTTGTAGATTTCTGTAATGTTGTTCATTAGTATTATAGAAATCTACAAAATTATCAACTAAATGGTTGAAGTTCAATAGTTTTAATCCAGTTCCATTTGAAGGAAATAAAAAGTAAAAAAATTGGGCTGACGTAAGTTAAGGGTTGACGTAAGTTGGGATGACGTTTTTCATTAAATTTCATCGCCAAACCTTTTTTATTCGTAGACTGGGAACAGTTTTAGATTAGGGTTGCCATCCTAACTAGTGGTCATTGGTCAAGTATACGGTAAATTTCCATTATAAATACCAACATTCTTTTTTCATTAAAACTTCTAATATCGAACCCATCAAATCTATTAAAATTTTTATGGAAATTTTGTATTGTAGACTTTTGTATTGTTTTTAGGGAAAATTAGAAATAAAAGATGTTTTAATGGATAAATGTCCATATATACTTTTATATAAAATTTTTGGTGAAATAGGTTTTTTAAAAATCAAAACCCAAATTTACCCTCATATTTTCGAAAATATAATTAACAAAATTTTTTTAAAAATATTTCCTATTTTATTTACATAATTCAGATACCCTCAATCTTTCGCCAGATTGACCTGTCTTCACTAATTTGGATATAACTCTTGAATGCACCGTTAGATTTCCTTCAAACCACTTGAAAAATCAAGCTAACATCTTCATCTAGCTTGTGCCAAAAATTCAGAAAGATCTAACGGTGTGAAGTATTCCATCTGAGACCAAACGTATGTTACTTCTAAACGAAACTACATCTCCAAAAGTGTGTTTATAACCCAAAACAGCTCGTTTTCCTCCAAAGCAACCTAAAATCTGTAAAGACTCGATAAAAGATTAAAATACTCTAAAAACACACTTTGACTCTATAAAACATATGATGTAGGAAAGAAAACAAAGACTCAAAACCGATAAAAACACAATATATCAACTTCCCTCATCGATAAACAATAAACTAAATGAAAATTCCTACTTGGTAGGTTGAGACTATGGTTCTTACGTTTCTTTTTAAATTATGTTAAATTGGTCTTGGAACTTATGTTGTATATACTTAATTTAGTGATAAGTCAATCCGAAACTCAAAGCAAAACCACGAACATAAGAGTAGTAGGGATTCCAATTATGAGAACAAAAATTCAAACATAGAGTACTAGGAAATTCAAATCTGAAATAAAAAATGCGAAAATAATCATGAAATGAGAAAGAAGTTCAAAATCCATATAGTGGTAACTATAAACGTTCAATGAGAGCAGTTACAACATAATCCTTAAAAAAGATAAAGAAAACAATTATCAAAACAAAATATAAAAGTAGGGAAATCTATACTTAAGTTTTAAACTAGTAGTCAGATCACGATCATAAACCTTATATTGCTACATCACATGTTACTCGATTATGACCTTTTTTACCACAACGGCCGCACTTATGCTTTTTTGATAATTGTGACTGTTGTGATGCTTTTATCTTGTCTTCAGCTGATTCATATCTTCGTTTTTTTCGTCTACCAGGTTGTCTTCTTGTTTCAGGTGATAAAACTTTTGCAGATTCAACAACCTCTGGGACGCGCCATTCATCTTCAGGAACACCTATTGGATTAATAGTTTCCTCATATAATGATCTCCAAGTGGCAGTTGTATACACATCATCAGCATATGGGTATATACCAAATGACAAAACGTGGCACAGAACGGGGAAAAACAACGACAAATCTACCAAATTAGTCTAACCTTTCAACGTGGACTTAAAAGGAAGAAGTGAAAGAAGAAGACTTTGACGATTAGGGCTAAAAACGATTTCACCCTCTAGATTTTCGTTTTTAATTTTTTTTTTTATCTGAAAATATTAGAATACGTATTCTAACCATCCTCAGATCGTAATCTAAACAATAAAAACGTAATATTTAATAAATATTCAGTTTCCTTTTTGAAAGATTCACTTTCTATATTTAGGAATTCTAAAACTTTTCAGAAATTGAAATCTATATTATATTAGAAAACGGATTCTAAAATAACTATACGTTTTCTAACGTTTTTAGAACATGTTATCAATCGTAGAATAGATTTTCTGACTAAAATTAGAACATGAAGAAAAGCGTAGAATACATGTTCTAAGAATTTTTGGAAATTGTATTCCGGTCTTCTGAATTTGTTAGAACATGTATCTTATCTAAAAGTCGTAGAACATGTACAAAAATTTAGAATACAAAATCTGATTTTCGTAAACCATGTACAAAAGTTTAGAATATAAATTCTGATATTCGTAGAACGCTAGAAAACATATTCTAATAATTTTAGACGAAACTTTATCCATAAAAAAATCAACTTTTTTCAACTAAATCATCAATTTTTTTTTTCAAATCATCTATAATCTTGTATATCTACATGTTTTTTTGGTAAAATCATTCAAAAATGCTTAAAATAAAGAGTAGGGGTATTTTAGTTTAAAGTGACATTCTAAAAAAAAAGCGTATATGGTCAAACTTTTTTTTAGAGCTCCTTTATTTCTAATTTTTCCTTGTTTTTATGAAGAAAAAAAAACGTAGAAAAATGTGTCTTGTAGACTTATGTATTGTTTTGGGGCTTGACCAAATGTTCCTTGCCAAGCCTCTTCTCTAGGACTAAATGTCTAAGCAGTTCAGTTGGCATTTAATTAGACGTAATCATAGAATTCTTAAATCAGCCAAATCTTCAAAAAAAAAAAACTATAAATACAAAGTCTCACCTCCCAAACTAATTACTCAACACTCCTCTCCGAACTTAGAAAACAAAAAAAAAGAGAGAGAGATAAAGAGGGAGAGCTTACTTAGCATTTGCAAAACATGGCTTCAAAAAACATGATGAAAAACACGATAGCTCTCATCCTCGCCATCCACCTCGTCTTCTTTGGCTTCACCGTGGCACAACCTCCTCCACCTCCAGCTCCAGTGTGTCCCAGAGACATCCAAGCTTGTGTCAACGTGCTTCGGACCAGCGTGATCCTCAATGCTCAAACAGTGAGCCGATGCTGCACTCTCGTGGCTGGGCTTGACGCCTCTGTGGCCTCTGTATGCATATGCAATGCCGTTAGAATCTCACTCCTCAATATATTGACGATCACTCTGAGACTTAATCAGGTTCTTGGAATCTGTCGTATCACTCCCCCAGCAGGTTTCACATGCGCTTAATCCTCTCATAAGACTAAATAAGCAGACCAATTTCGTATTATCGAATAATAATGGTGCAAAGTATGTTTCTCTAATAGTTATACGTGTCTTAGAAAGATCTATGTTGTTGAAATAAAGTGAAAACAGTTGTACTGTTTATACATGTTCTTAGTTATGTTCTTCAAGTTTGATTTCCATATGTTGTATAATCTCTTGGTTCAGGTGAAAAGTAATATACACTTTACCTTTTGAAAGTTGTTTTCTATTTTTTGTTATTTCATGAATCTTCAAATACCATTGGGATATCAAGTTTTAACTAGACAAGCTAGGTTAGCTTGAAACTGAATGGACCGACTGTATTTCACTCTTTTACCAAAAACATTTGACCCTAAATCATCTCTGTTCAAAGTTTAGAGGGGGTTAGCTAATTTGGATTTGTTTAGGATTGAGTTGATCATATTTACTTGGTGTTAAACGGTTTAGGGTTGGTCCATATACAAACGTAAAAAGTTTCTGTCTGAACTGAAACCGGCCCAATATTACCTTCCTCTTATGCTCATCAAAAAAGATATTTCAATTTATGAGCGGGGAATATAGTGAATGAGTACTTGAATGAAAAAAGGGATGAAAATAAGTATATATGATGTGAGAAAACTGATGAGATCGTGAAGCTTCATATATGATACGATGAATTGGGAATGAATAAAAAAAGTCCATCCAAAATACAGCCAGTTGATTATAATTTTCTAAGAGATGGTACAGTGTAAAGAAAAAAAAAATTGAGGTTGGCCAATGTTTGTTGTATATGGTTCAATGGAATCATAATATAACAATTATCAATTAGCATCTATAATAACTATCAACTAATCAGAATTAAAATAATAATACTGAAATAATGTTCATCCATATATTATAGAAATCTACTAAATTATCGACTAAATGGTTATAGTTCAATAGAACGTTGGATAGGACTCATATGAGTAAATCACTAACAATAATTGACAATAGGATCATCTATGACAGTCGATTCTATCGCAAATGTTATGACCGATTAAGTACGTTATGGATTGTGGAATTTGACTTTATTTGGGTAGACATTTTACAATAATTTCATCGCCAAACCTTTTATAATTTTATTCGTAGACTTGGCAAATTAATTTTCAAATTACCTTCGCCGCCAAATCTCTATTGTAAGACATTTTTTAAATTAATTAATAGTAAGCGTTCAGCAAGAATACCAACTTTGGTAGAGTTTTGTATTGTTTTGGGCATTAACAAAGTGTTCCTTGCCAAACCTCTTCTCTAGATGAGTAGATGATGTTTAGATATTTTGTGAGTTGATATATTTTTCCTTTCTTATGGTTAAAATGCGAAATTTAAATTAATTCCGAAACAGAGATAAGAAATAAAAACAGGAAGAAATTAAATAAATCATCAAAGAGTTTCCTAAAACACTTGATTATGAAGTCACGCCGGCTCTGTAAGTATGAGATAAGAGTGAAACCGTCCATCGTTAATGACACTTTTCGAAATTTTACGTGTGATCCCATTGGTTGTGGGGTTGTATCCTTAACTGCATAAAATTGGAACTCCTCCAAAGACTCCTTGACTTGATCATTACGGCTCAGTAAAGTCCGATATCTAAGCCCTTTAGAAGAAATCCAATTCTAATGGAAACAATTGAACTAAGTGGTATAAACCATACTTAACCAAGAGACTCGGTTAGTGATAAACCCTATTATCAACACATTTTGGTTGACTTTTTTAAAGTAGACATTAGATCAATTCTTAAATCACATCTAAGCAAATCTTCTAAAAGACTATAAATACAAACCCTCCCAAAGTAAATTACTCAACTCTCCTCTCCAAAACAAGAGAGCATAATTAGCATTTTCAAAACATTGCTTCAAGGAGCATGATGAAAAACACTATAGCTCTCTTCCTCATCATCAACCTCGTCTTCCTTGGCTTCACAAAGGCCCAAGTTCCTCCACCTCAAGCTCCGGTGTGTCCTAGAGACTCGATCAATTTCATATCTTGTAGCAACGTATTTCGCCTCAGCTTAATCCTCATCAACAAACAAACAGTGTTGCCATGCTGCACTCTAGTGGCTGGGCTTGACGCGGCTGCGGCATCTGCCTGCATCTGCAATGCCGTTAGAATCACAATCTTCAATTTCTTGACAATCAATCTGCGAGTTAACCAGGTTCTTAGACTCTGCCGTATACTTCCCCCAGCTGGTTTCCGATGCGCTTAATCCTCTCATACGACTAAATAAGCAGACCAATTCCGTAATATCGGATAATAATGGTGCAAAGTATGTTTCTCTAGTAATCATATGCGTCTCAATACCATCTATGTTGTTGAAATAAAGTGAAAACATTCGTAGTGTTTTCACATGTTTCGTTTTGATGTTCTTCAAGTTCGATTTCCATATGTTGTATGTATCTCTTTGGTTCAGATGATAAGGTAAAATTTTTTTTATCGTTTTTTTATGTTTATATTTTTGTTATTTCATGAGGTTTCAAATACCATTAAGATATCAAGTTTCAACTAGTTGGTTACCAATTTAAGAAGAAGCTAGTTTCTAACGAACGGTTCCCGCGAGCATAAACGTCTTGTAAACAATGGTTCGAACCAGCTCATAACCACCCCAAGCCGTCTCAAGCTCTTTCACTACATTATCGGACAACAAGTCGACTCCTTTCTCCTTAGCAGCACCAACGGCAGACCATGATCTCAACATCCGCAAGAATCCTTCAAACGACACTGTTTCATCATCTCCAACTCAATGGGCTTTCCCTCAGAGCCCAAACCCACACTCTCAAACGGAAACGGCAACGTTTTATATCCGTCCAAAAAGTACTGACTTTCTGGGAATTTACAATACGGCATCGTTTCAGCGTTAAACCGAGTCATCACCGAGTCGAACTCGGGACTCACCACCATGTCAGTGTTGTAGCTCCACACGGCGATAATTCCTCCTGGTTTACGGAGAAGACGATTCGCAATCGCGTAGAATCTCGGGAGATCGAACCAGTGTACGGCGGTAGCTACAGTTATCAGATCAACGGAGTTCTCTCCTCCTCCGATCAGATTCACCATCTCGTCTTCCGTCATCGACGGCGGCGTGTGGTGGTACGTTACTTTCGGATGCGGTTTTCCGAGTTTTAACATCGTCTCGCTTACGTCCGTCGCGACGACTCTTTCGTAGTGTTCCGCGATCTAAGCACGAATCGGATAAATTCAGAGATTCGCATTTTGAAATTTCAGATCGGAGAATGTTAAAAGAAGAAAGAAGGAGGAGATACATACGCCGATGGCGGCTTGGCCGTTTCCGGTTCCGGCATCCCAAGCGAGATTGTGACGGTGGGAGCGAGCGGCGAGCTTGGAGTACCAATCGGCGGGATAAGTAGGACGTGCGTCTAAGTAGATATCAGCTTGATTGTCGTAAACTCCTGACATTTTTTTATATTTGTGATTTGCTTCTTCGATTTAAATTTTGTTTCGAATTTTGGTGATCTTTAATAATTGAGGTTGCGAAATCCGATTTTGCTATTTCCTCGTTGAATTTGACGGGTTTGTTGGTTAGCTAATTGGTTTTGGATTTGGTTTCGGTTTAAATCTATTTTTGGTTTAGTATGTATGAGTCTGAATTTTTTTGGAGGTTGTTAATCAAAGATGCTAAATTTTATTTCAAGAGGAGTAATGTGCAAGAGTCTTTGCCTGGATTTATTTATTACTAGGGGTATTAGACCGGACTACGCCCGGATATTCATTTTTTGTTTTTATTTATCATTAGTCTATATAGTATTTTTTTTCATCTATACATTTCTTGTGTTTTTACCTAGTTGTATCTATTTTCTTTATTTTTCTTTATCAATATAGTGTTCTATATTCTAGCATTGAACATTGCCGTGAACTTGAAAAATATGTACCAAAAGATTATAGCATGAATACGAAACCCATAAACGTACACAAGAATAATGACTCTGACCCATATAAGCTAGCATAATTCGCCATATGATCTTCATGAGCCGGTATACTTCTCTGTATTATACTCTTGTTTCTGTTACCAAAATACAACATATGTGCTCCACGACAGGGCTCTAACTGGGTGAACAATGACAACCCAAAAACAAAATCAAACATTCAAAAAGCAACATTGAAAGAGTTATATGAATCTAAAAGGCTGATGAATAATGGTATTATTATAAGATGAACGATACAGAGAGATATAACAAAGACATGAGTTTCTTTTTTTCAGCTTTTTATGTTATCCAAATATGAAAATTATTGATAAATAGTTCTATGTACGTTGATTTTTTTGTGTACAATACTATATGACTAAATTGGAGAACTCTACACACTTTAGTTAGTTGAACCAAACAAACAAAAAAAACACATATGATATTTCCTTCATAATATTTTCGATGGAAGAGCAACTCTTCCAATGTTCTCTCCAACATAAGATCCATCTCACCATCCTTGTAAAGAACATTATCTAGTAGGTTGGACTGAAGATGTGAATAAAAACTACAGTAGATAGTCTCACTAAGAAATTTTTTGACTACCTTATATACAACTGATCATTCGTGTGGTGTCCAAATCCCCGTTTATGCTCATTCGTGAAACCTCTACATTGCTGCCAGACCTTGTTGCATCTAGCAGCATATCACCATAAGATCCATTGCCCCTAATCATCAAACCCTTCTCACGTTATATTGTCGATTGATCTCCCAGCTAAAATAGTGCATTATAATTTTGGGGAAGACAAAGGGGAATCATATTTTCAAACCAATAGGAGATTAGGAGGGGTTTTTTCGAGGGAGATGTAAAATTTTTTTGATGATAATCTACATTAATGGCTAATTTCATTATACAGTAGTAAGTGGATGGATACTGAGAGAAAACCATCACATATATAGGATGAACAAAGTGGCCCATAATTAAGAATTCTTACCGAACTGTAAAGTTGATTGTTATACCTTTTTAACATAGTTGGAATGTAACCTGAGAGTCGAGTAAGAGTTGGAAGGCGATGTGTTATGAGATTTGGCACTCGTGGCCGATGTGCAACGGCGGCGGTAGGTTTGATCATGAGATAGAAAGAGATAGAGAGAAGTGGAAAGGATGTGACGTTTTAGACTATGATCTACGGAGGAAGGAATAGAGTATGGCCTAATTTTGAAGGCGTAACTGATGTGGTTATTAACTTACGAAGGAGTGGGGGGAATTATAAACGGTTTCTCAATTCTCATTGTAGTAAGTTTAGGAAGCTGATGTGACACGAAAAAGAAAAATTTTTTTTAGAAGCTGATGTGGCATGTTGAGAATGTGTTTTAACAAAGCTGATGTGGCTATGTTGAGAGGCCTCAAACTATCTTTTTTATTAGTAAGAGATTGCTCACTTTTTTTTTAATTAAATACAAATGGATTACAAGGAAATTGTTCAAATGTAAGACCAACCTACATTAATCTCAACTATTTAACGAGGGAGATAGAGAATTGAAGAGAAGAGGGAGAGAGAAGGAGATAAGACTTTACAGTGACTCTCTAAGACACAAGGAGGACACCTTTTATAGCTTTTGATCCATGGTCCAAAGACGTGTGCTTCCGTGTAAACAACTCCATTGTGGTCCGGATGGAGATCTTCTTTTAAGGATTGGATGCAAGAAACGAAATACTTAATATCAAAATCGATGTTTTTGTTTCGAAACCACTATAGTTTTGGTGGTTTGGGTTTTCTATTGTAACATTTAAGGGACAGTTTAAATGTTTTGCTGGCTGGTAGGATGAGTTGTATAACCTGGAATGATATTAAGAAGCTTTCTAAGCGGAATCCGCTAGCTCTTCTGTGAACTCCCCGAAGATGTCGGGGCAATCATCCCAGTTTCTGTGCCCTCGTGCTTCCCAGTAACCACCCGTGTACTTGAAGGTTTCGCTTTCACCTTGTCTCTCAAACCATCTCGGTCTCCATCCGCTTTCCTGAAGTTGCCGTGACTGCACAGAAACCGAGCAATTGTAGTTCTTAGAACATAACCATCAAAATTTTCAAAAATGTAACAGACTAACAACAGTAGTTCAAGGTAGAAGATCAGCCTAAAGATTATAGAATCACAAAATGGATAAACGAACATGCCAGAGATCAAATTATGCAAAACTCAAGGCAGAAGCTCATTCTATGCATTAGTCCTCATGTTCTCTGAAAGTTAATTCATTCAGGGCTTACAAATGACATTTGCAAGTTCATGGACCAGTGAAATGTTTAGGTGACGTACCATTCTTTGCCTTCTTTCTAACCGTTGTTTCTCTAAGTTCGCCTTCTCATATTCACCATTCTCAAGATGCCGTTGATCTGGTCTGAGCCTAGAATCTGTAGGAGGAAGTATCTCCTAAATCCATGAACAAAATAAACACAAGATCAGACATGTGTCTAAAAGAAACAGAACCCATATACATAATAAATCCATCTGACCGTACCTGCAAACCAGGTGTTAGCTCGTTTAGGGTAATGGCAAACGAGGTTAAGTTGTATCTAGTGACATTAGGCGGTGGCTTGGTCCTTTTCCACAGTAACGAGGCATTTGATGCGGGATCACTGACTTTCGACTTGCTGATTCCATCACCGGCAACATAGTAAAGACTATCATCCCATTTACCAAATATTGTTGCCGCTTTTTGCCCAGCTACGTCTTCTACAAAACCGTTTACCTATATGTATATTTGAATTTGATCATGTTTTATTTCAAGTATTCAGCTACCACATACATTCAAAAGTATAAAATTCATTGTTTACATATACAGAGCATTTCTATGTCACTCACCTGGTGGGGATTTCTCTCAAGAATGGATTGCTCCTTAAACTTGAGCGTACAAGAATATTGGCGGTTCCCACGGATTTGCATCACACCATGATGATCACAATAGAGTTTACCTAGTATGATATTGTATATAGTTGATGTTACCTAAGAATAAAGACAAGCTTAAAGTTACTTCAGGGGCAAAAGCAAAATCTGCAAAAGTGACTCAAAAGTAGTTCATAACTTTATAATATACCTTGCTCCACTGAAACACTTCGCCATCATCAAACTCTAGAGTCAAAACTCCGACAGGTTCGACTTGAATCGACCTCCCCCAAAACTTTGACCTGAGGTTAGTGTCACCCCAGAACTTCCACCCTTTACCTTCACAGGGGCAGGGCGGATAACAGTTGGATGGTGACTGACCTATTATAAAAGCGTAATACCAAAAGAATAAAATTCCATAGTCTTGGAAAAGATTCTGACATTTATGTCCATCACATTCTAACTTTGAGTTAAGATTTATCTTAAAGAACTACCTTCTCAGAGAAGAAACGAATCCCCTTTTCAGGAAAGTCGGCTTCATAGGTTTCTCCAAGCAAAGGATTGAAGGGCTTACAGTGCCTGCCTTCAGTGGAAGCGTATCCAGAGACAGCAAAAGCAGCAACATTTAAGGCTCTTAAGAGACCATTCCCCTAATACTCCAACAGGCTCTAAGTCAATTCAAGATTAAGAGATTGTTGTATAGCAGCAACAAAGAATATCATCGACTTGCAGGATAGTATAAGATAAGTAAGAGACTTTGGTGTCACTTACGGATTTTCCATGTTCATATGCTCGGTCCAGAAGATATGAGTACTCCAAGTCTTCAAAGCACTTTTGGAGGGATGATATTGGTTCATTGAAATACACAGGGAGGCAAACTCTGGTGAGATCCTTTCCAACGTTGTCTTTGATCATAGACCAAAGACTGACACCTTTCTCTTTTTCAGCTGGATCTGGAAGTTTCGTTCTTCTCTTTATATCCGCGTGTCCAGAAATAGCTAGATTTGATTCAGAACCAACATTAGGTTCATTAAAGAACTCCTTTGTGTCATGGAAGGAAGGTTCATCTTCCTCAGACACATCCTCAAACTCTTGTTTATCATCAGATGAAGCAGTTGTGCTGCATTCTAAACACCAAATAATGTCAAGTCAAGTCAAGCAAACATACAATGATACAAAGGAAGCCACTATACTTGCATAATTAGAACTCAAAGGAAAGCAAAATTGGAGCAGAGAAGGAAGAGAGATTAAGCGTTAAGAGTATTTACCACTATACTTTCCACGTCCTAGGCTTGAAAACTCATGTTTCCCTGATGCACTAACTTCGAGATTAGCTGCCTGAACAAAAGAAAACTCTCATCATTCAGTAGCCAACATGGATAAAATGCTGACAAGTGACATGAGAGATGTCACTCCAATTGCAAATCACACCATGGTCCACACTTTCACATTCAAGACATGGACAGATGACACATGAACACGTTTTAGGCTTTTATTAAGATGGATCAAATTCATAATTTTGTCAACACCTCCACGTGAAAGATGGACATAAGAAATGTGAAACAGACACTCGACACCAACTCATACTTGTCCACAACTTTTGCAATCCCTTCTATGTGTACCTATAGTTATAGAAGGTGATATGACTATGACCAGCTTTGAGTTTTTAACGACTGAACTTCAAGGGACAATAGGGACTCCTATTAAATTCTTGAACAATACTGATACCAATATACCCGCCCACCTCTCTCATGAGTTCAAAAAAAGAGATGAAAAATTGTATTTACTTTTGTTTTAGGAGTTCATTGTACTATGCAGTTGTAAAACTTTTAATATAGATTTAGAAGGCAACAGAAGAATCCTCTAGAGTAAGCATATAAATAGCTTAACACTCTTCCAGTCAACAGCAAAGTCAAGACCAGTTCCATAGCTCAACCACAACGGAGACCAAACCTCAACCGAGACCAAGCACAGGGGATTAACAAGAAAGAAAGAGCCAGCATCAAAAAATCAAACAAACCAAAAAGAAAAAGCATGAAGGATTTAAACTAAATTTACCTCCAGCTGCCTCAATGCGTCAAGCAAATTCGACCGTTCTTCGTGTAAAAGTTTAACTTGTCCGTGCATTTCAGAAAATTCTGAGAGCATGATCTGTTCGCACTCTTTTACAAGAGTCTCATTCATTCCCTCTTCGTGCAACCGTTTCTTTAGCCTCTCAGTTGATATGGACAAATCCTTTGGTGGTATAAAGGAGAAATCCCCATTAAGCGACCGGAGAGGAAAGATGCATTTTGTAGATGCTAATGCTTGTAACCAAGCCGCTCTATCACTTATAGAATCAGTCCTCAAATGAAGGGTCTTGGTTGCTGTGAATATATAGAACTTTCTATCATCAGACTTGCTTTCTCTGAAAGACGAAACCTGCTGGAAAAAAAACATAGACGGATACACATCTAGTTACGAGCTCAATAAGAAAGAAAAAAAAAAAAACCCCAGCAAGTTCTATTCCAACCACAAAAGCAAAATAAAGTTGTGACCACAAATTCATCAAACTAGAAAAAGAAAACTCACCAGAAGTCAGTTTCTAGATCAAAGATCTAAAATTCCATTCTATAAAAAGCAAAAATGGACCCTAAAAACTCAAAAGAATAACCTGAACTTGGAAAAAAAGTTTGGAGATGCAGATTGGAACTAGGAACAAATCAAGCTGGGCCCATGAATGATTTAACTTTAAGACTGGATAAGGCACGTTAGATCTATAGGTTGAGAAAGACAAAAGTTTATTATCTGTAAGCAAAACAAAAAAATCTAAAGCTTATGTCAGGATCAGCTTTGGTGTATTTTGGATTAGGCAATTGTAATTTTGAAAGTTCAACAAAGAATTATGCCTGTAAAAACATCATTTTCTCATTGTCAAGCATGTCAACACATGTCATTTTTATAATTGTTAAGACCCCACACCTCCATTATTTCCAACAAAACTAATTCTACTCACCAAACTTGTCCAAAATCCAAAACAAAACTATGTATATAATTGAATCCATAGAATAATACTATACACATAAGCCCATTTGTGTGAAAACATTTATAGGTATAGTATATACTTAGCTAGCCTTAAGGAGAATTCAAAAGTAAAAGATGAAAATGAAAAGCTAAAAGCGTATATCCAATTTACTTACGTTGCCAACAAGACAAATCAAAGCAAGCACATGCAAAGGCAAGAATCACCAAAGAACAAATTGTCAAAAGTGTCCAAAATTCAAAAGACTTGTTTTAGTTATGCAACTGAAAAAGTTCTTACTTCTAGTAACCAAAAATTGACATATCTATAGACTTCTTTGGCTTTTTCTCCCCCAAAAAAAAAATCTAAGGGAATCCAAATTTTTTTGACAATTGGCAAATGGGTTAAATCTTGAAACCAAAAGAAAAATATATTTAAAAAGGACCTTACACTAAGAAACCAACTTGAAAAAAAAAACAACAATGTGACCACTGAACAAAACCCTAAACCTACTAACAAAAACAGATTGTTGCAACCAACACACAAAAGATTTTAAAATTTGAAAAACAAACAAGCACCTGTTGATGTGACCCACTAGAGATTCACGGTAAGTTAAAAGCTGGAAAATACCAGCAAAGATTAATATTAATAATACACAAAGACCAAAATCAAATCCACAAAAAATGAATAAAGTGGTCAAGAAGAAAGTAGTAATGAATCTGAATGATGAAAGGTCATCATAGAAACAAGAGAGTAAATTTCACATTTAGCCAATTAGGGTTTATCTTTTTCATCAAGAACACAACAAACAATTCTATAAACCACTGGTTATTTCCTCTAACTATGAGTGATAAAAGGCGTTTCATTTCCCCAGAAAAAAAAATCCAATCCTTGATAGTAAAAATTTAATGATGAATCAACAAGACCAGAAATCAATAAATCATAAAAACTGATAATCTCAGGTGAATTTTTTTTTTTTTTTTCACCCTAACAAAAAAAAATTCAAAAATCAAATTTTTTTTTCCTGTCATTGTAAAATACCTTAAGATGAACAATGCCGACGGTTTTTTGTTGTTTCCGGCGACCACTACAACTATCCATTCTCGAAAGACGTTCACCGGAAATATCTCCGATTAACCTCACATCATCCGACGGAGATAGTAGATTCAAATTCTCCGGTCGACGGATCTTAGAATAAGATAAGATTCCGTTACGGAGTAAGAACCATCTAGATCTCCATCCTTTACCAAAATTAGTCCATTTATATAAGATCCCAGCTACAGTCTCCGATTCCGATCCCACTTTGGATCCACCGATCAACGACTTCGCCGGTAAACTCCTTGACCTAGTTAAAGCCGTCGTCACCGGTTCTTCCGGTGACTGGTTATTATTAATCCCGTGTGGACTCTCTAAAGTAATACAACAAAGTGGATGCAACTCCTTCACCCGCATTTTTTTCTCCGGTGACGGATTTGATCTCTCTCAGATCATAAAACTACGAAGCAACATTCATGTTTTTTTGAATCGGAAAAAAAAAAATGTGGTAGTCTTAGATCGAGAGCATGCAGATTTGGGAGATAAAATCGAAGAAGAAGAATAAAAGAACCTGAGAGCTCTGAGGAACTGAGATTTTTCTCAGAGAAGAGAATCAGAGAGAGAGAGAGAGAGAGAGAGAGAGAGAGAGAGAGAGAGATTGCTTAAATGTGAGACTGCGTAAGAGCATGAATATTGGTTGAAATGTTGAGTATCTTAGATAAATCTTAGGATTAAAGTTGATTAAAAATAATCAAACCAACATCTTAAAGCTAAGATTTGTATCTAAGTTAAGATGTTTTTCTTAACTTAAGATGTTGCAAGGTGTCACATTATGATTGGTTAAAAATCAAACAAAAGAAGAATTTTTTTTTTTGTGCTTTATGTTATTTATGTTATAAATTGTATCTCATGTATGTTTTAATTTTTTTAATTTGCAACAATTATTAAATTTTCTATAATTATAAATTT
The DNA here is from genome assembly GCF_000004255.2 of Arabidopsis lyrata subsp. lyrata. Classification (NCBI taxonomy): domain Eukaryota; kingdom Viridiplantae; phylum Streptophyta; class Magnoliopsida; order Brassicales; family Brassicaceae; genus Arabidopsis; species Arabidopsis lyrata. The sequence continues at coordinate 8,604,558 of NW_003302549.1, read as the reverse complement.
TATTTTTATATTAATATTTTATTTTTGTAAGAACCACATGTTAAGAACCTACCATTAATCACACAAAAATCTTAACCCAAAAACACTATCTTTTACCTATCACTTTTACAAATATATTACTTAAATATTCTTAAGATTTATTTCTAAGATACTACCAATAATCATGCTCTAAGCTTGAATTGCAATTTTATAAAAGGCTTTATGTGAAGAACTTATACATATATACATTGTATGTGTGTTATATTATATAGTTGTGTGATGGTGAATCAGAAAGAGGTTGGGAACGAAGTTGGGAAATTTAAGACGATGGCTTTTTATTGTAATTTTGTGTTGTTTAAGAGGTTATAAATGGAATTATGGTGTGGAATTTTTTTTTTTTATCTTTGATTTTATCCTTAATTAGATACTCTTACAAAGAGGATTTGTTTTGTTTATTTAAAGTAGAGAAAGGTCCACAACATTAATTTACTATATAGCTTGATTATCAAGCTCATTTGAGAATATATGGTAATATAATAGTTCTTATTGTTAAAAAATTGAATAAAATTAAATTATCTCTCTTCATATTTATCCACAATTCAACATAAATAAATAAATAAAAAATTAACGAAACAATATGTTTTAAAAAAAAAAAAAGAAGAAAGGAAGAGAGCCAGTCAAAACTCCAACCGCAACAAATCCTCTTTTTAGCATCCACCGCAAGACATTAGATCACCGGTGAATGTATCGCGAGCCTCACTCGTCTAGACATTAGCCATTGTTTTTTCTTTTGGTTCTCCATCTCTAGCCATTGTTTAAACTTTTCTTAGTAATGCAAATCAGGTTATGATCACTTTATTAGACATTTTTTTTTGTTGTAGTCTCTTATTTTTTTTATAGTTTATATACATTAATAATATTGTTTAAACACTACATAGATTTTCCGGTTGTTACAAATTTACATCGATTCGTTGTAATGACGTGTTCATGTTAGATTGAGATGTTAGGTTGTCACTTTGTGTCTGCTCAAAAAAAAAAAAAAAAAAAAAAAAAAAAAAAAAAAAGTTGTCACTTTGTGAAAATTGAAAATTGATTACAGCATATAAAGTCTTATCTAATTATTTTGACGTGTAGACAATGTTCATTTTTTCTATAAATCTTAAAGAAATGAATATTAAATGTATGATGTGATTCGGAAATTTCATAATTTAGAAGCAATTTATTTATTTATTTTTGTCAACAACGTTGTTAATAGCTAATTTTGACTCTCTCTTTTTTAAAACATCTATTATATTGATTAATTGATAGCTAAATTACAATAAGACTTTGTAAATTTTGATTCTTTTTATACTTAAATCTTAAATCATGAGATCGAAATCCTATATTTTAAATCCAAATCGTTAAATGTAAACCCAAACCTCAAAATCATAAACTCAATCATCAAATCTAAACACTTAACATTTTTTTTTTGACGTTTTTGGATCGACAAAGCCCGATCTATAGTCAATCCCTACTACGCGGAGTAACGCGACTTAGTGGAGTCGAACTCCGGTGGAGAAAGCGAAGTCAAGTGGACTTAACCACTTGACTATAGACACATATAAACTCTAAACATTAAAGATATTATAATAGTATTTTTCTTGTCAACATATATAATTAAACTAAACTGGTTTAGAAATCCAAACCTATGATATTATAACTATTATAACATTTGCAAAAATTCTATTATAATATAATATCAAATTTTCTAGTTAACCAAAAATTAACAAATATATTTATATGAAATAAGCTCCGTGAGAAAATTGGTACTCCCTCTGTATTTGAAAAAATGTCGTTTTAATTGTTTTTGGGTGAATTAAGAAAGGGCATAGAATTACAAAACTAACCTTATGAGAAACGATTATTTACAATTATATTTTTGGTATCTGTAGTTTTGGTAATTTAGACTGATTATTTATGATCAATTAATTGGGGGTAATTTAGGAAATTTTATGCAAAAGTTGTTAAAATGACAACTAATTAAAAACACAGAAAAAAAACTAGAACGACATTTATTCAAATACGGAGGGAGTAGGTCCGTAGGTTAAACGGGGAGACAGATTTTCCAAGTTTAAAAAGGAACACTATAATCATTTTTCTCGTATTTTGTTTGGCGAAAATGACTTATCATTGAGGAAAAATAAATCACTAGATTAAATAGTTAATACAAACCGTACATCACGAAAAAGCCCACTTTTGTTTTTGGAATAACATGCCACTATTTTCTAGTGATAGACGAAAACAAATAAATATGTTAATGTTAAATTAGTAACTCATTCAAATTTTTAATAGTTCTCTCCACTGAATTTTTTTATGGCAAAACAAACAATTAATAACTCATTAAAATTAGATTAATGTTTTTGGTTTCTGAAGTTTTCTCATGAACTTTATTGGTATGATGAGGTCATGTTCAATAGCGAGAGAAACAAAATCAATCTTACCAAAATGTGTCTCCCACAACATATACGAAATAGTTGTAGATCGTGCAAATGGATTTCGAAAAGTTCTTTATATTTTGGTATCAAATTGTTACTTTATGCCGTCGATGTTTGTTTTATCCGCTCTCTCAAAAAATGCATTAGGAATTACCCCTTATGGATTTGCAATTCTCCATATGTGGGATTTGTGTACCCCTTATTGAGTTTTCGATCAGACAACATTAAAATGGTAATCCAATGCTTTGAAAAATCAAGTTTCATCAAGAACACATTTCACATTTGTATAGCTCCTAAGAAAATATAAAAATGCCTTTATATTAAAATACCAAAAAACATTTCTTTGCTAAGTTTATATCAGATCAAATATCAACCTATATCGTTTAAATGTAAGTTTTCTAGTCAATGTAAGTATATTTTTCGTATTATTTACAAGATAAGAGTAGCCATAGATTAGAAAAGAGTAATAAAAGCTGTGGAATCAACAAAATATAATAAGACAGTAAAATTATAAATTTGATGTCAGATGTACAAAAGCATAATGTTTATTATTCTCATTTATTACAAAAATAGCATGGACCGTGGGATGTTTGAGGCAGTGGACCGGCGTGGTGTGGCGTGGAGGACCCGGTACTGGCTGGTTGTCCCACTGTCTCACACGGGCCAGAGTTCAAATTTTACTTTCTCTATTCTCTTGCAACTAACGTAACTTATATAATATATACCATTGTAATATCTTTGTCCAAAAAAAAAGGTACCATTGTAATACTATATAATCTTATACAACATGACAGAAAAATATCATAAATTCGTTTGTTTTGGGTAATATTAGAAGTATTAATTAGATTTTGTATTACAGCTTTTCATTTAAACACTAATTATTACTCCCTCCGTTTCGTTTTACTTGTCGTTTTAGAGTTAAAATTTTGTTTCATAATAGTTGTCGTTTTAGGTTTTCGATGCAAATGTTTGGTGAAAATTCCAGTTTTATTCCTACTGTTTTAATGTTTCGGCCAATGAATTTTTTTATAAAATATATTAATAAAGGGTAAAACAGAAAATTTAATGTTTTTCTTAATTTGTGTGAGAAAACTTTAAACGACAACTAAAACGAAACGGAGGGAATAAAAGTTTTACTATTTATAAAAAAAATGATATAATAACTAAAACTATAGCCAATAATTGATTCAATCTTAAATTACTAAAGATCATTGATATGTTGTCTAATAATTTAATTGATGATGCACTTTTCATAGTTGTGATAAGAAATTACCAATTAAATCTAAAATAAGATTATCACAACATTAAAGTAAAGTTTTTTATCAAACAAAAATAACATTAAAGTAAACAAAACCAGTCTATTTAAAAAATATTTGTTGAATACCAGAAACTTTATATAAGATATTGTCATTATCCATAAATACAGATATGTATTTCAGGTAGTGTATGTTACCTCAAAAGCTCATTCCAAAATACACGATATTTCTGGAAAAAAAATCTGGACTCATAAAATACACTAGAATTTAGACGTTTATATAGAGGTTTGTGAAAGTGTTGACCAAAAAAAAAAAAAACGGTGTGAAACTCTGAATGTAATTGTTCAAAGAAGTCTATATTTAGACGTACTCTTGGGTCTATGTAATTCTGTGAGGCTCGGCTTTCCACTCCCCACGCTTTCTTGTTTTTGTCACTAGCTTTAAGCCTGTGTCTATCAGTCGCCACGATAATTTGTTTTGCTTAACCAAGACCTGAATAACGCATTATTAAAAACAATGTCGTAGCTACAAGTTAAGAAAATTAATTTTACTCTTTCTAGGTAACTACCCATTAATTTTGCATTTTTAATATATAAAACATACTATAAAAAGTTTTTCATTGTCACAATCACAACAATCATCTTACCATAACAAGAATATCAATATCCACAACAATGCTTGAACTTATTAATATCCGAGATAAAAATTTCTTTTATAGTTACTAGATAAAGAACCCGCGCTCTGCCGCGGGGTATTTTTTTGTAAATTAGATTTGTTTTAATATAATTACAAGTATGATTGGTACAAGTTTGAAATGATTATAGGATTGGGTATTTTACCTTTACTCAAATTTTAGTATTTTATTATTTTTATTATATATGCACACATTAATAAATACATGTTATATATTACTTTTATAAAATAAATGTACCGTATAGTCAATTTTTGTATTTGTTTTTGTTTTGTTTTATTTTTATAATGTGTATAACGTTTTACAAATATTTGATTTCTTTTTATATGTATATAGTTTTTACTTTTTAGCGACTAATATATTTCAAGAACCTTACTTTCTTTTTATTAAAGATACACATGGTGCACAACCATAATTTAAATAACACTTAAAATATTTAACATAGACTTTCAATTTTTAAAACTATTCTTTTAACCTTTAAATCACAATAATTTGTTAAAATGATAACTTATAATTTATTTTATACCGTAATTTTAATATAAAATTATTATTCCAATTATGTTACTGGATTTTGTAAAATTTTTACTCATTTTCGTAACTAAAGGAGAAATTCACAATCTCGATGTTAGCAGAAAATCAAGGAAACACTACTTTACTATTATTTTATAACGTAATTACACCGTATAAACGTAGATAAAAATACAAATATTTGTCACCGTTATTTTTTATTCTTCTTTTTATTTGATATACTCAGTTAACATCATTATTTTGTTTATAGAGTCAGACTATAATTTACAAAACTGAAATATCTAAAAATAATATTGAACCAAATCAAACCAAAAAACAGATAGACAAGCTTACATATTTGTATTATTTGGTGATTTAACAATCCTTACAATTAGTAATATGAACTATTCGTCCAATTAAGATATTTTATAAATTTATTTAATAAATTTTTTCTATGTTAATAAAATCTGATGTGTATATTTATTTTAATTTGATTGATTTTACTTTTTAAATGAAATATTAGCTTCTAGTAAGACATAAAGTAATAAAAGTGATTAGTGGCTTAATTAAGAATATAGTTATTAAACCAAATTTTAGTAGTACAAAATCAAAATTTTGGTGGACATGAATATCAAAAAATTTATGTGTAAACTGAATCGGTACATGTTGATTGTTGAGTTATATAGTAAATTTTTTTTATTATAAACGTCTTAAATATAATTATGTTATGTAAAAATAACTATAGATATAAAGTTTACATTTAGATATTTGATCAATTCCATCAAATAATAAGAACTTTTCTTTATGTGTCAACATTACATAAGCTAATGTGTATTCATTTTATTTATAATTTGATTTTGTTTTTCTTTGAACAAATTAGAAATCCATGTATCATTATTATATAAAATAAGTATGTGCATTATATGTTTTAATTTGATTGATTGTCTTTTTAAAATGATGTTTTTTTTTTAATAAATAGCTGATGTGACATGGAAAGCTAATGTGACATGCTGAAGAGATGAGTTGTATTAATTGTTATGTTTTGATTGGATATCATTTTTAATAATGTGTCAGTCTCATAAGAGCTTAAAAAGCTGATGTGTCATTGCTGGAGAGACTCTTAGTAGTTTTATTGTATTGATTTGAGATCATTGTCATTAATTGTATCAAGGATTTGTTTGTGGACAATCCTTTTTGATCTACAGAAAATATTTGATGGTATCCAAAATTACGCACGAATATTTAGTTATTTACAAAGAAAGTTAAAAAATAATACAAAGAACAAATTGTCATCCTAATACTAAACCACTAACTCCCAAAATATTATAAATAATACTGGTAAACACTTCGTGTCTTTGTGTCTGTGACCAAAGTGATCTTTAGATTACATCACAAAATGTGTCCATTAATATGTGGTCTTGTTCCCAAATTGTTCATTTGTTTGTCCACTCTTTATAAATTATTAAGGTACTTAGTCTCAATCACATGTCTAATCTAATTAAATTATTAGTATTAGACGACCTCGACTGAGAGTAAAAACTATATAGACCCGTTGTCACAATGCTAAAACTATATGGATTAATATAGATTTATTTATTCTAAAACTATAAATTTTATATGATCAGTCTTGTACAAAATGTACTACACGAGTTCATCAATAATAAATTTGTGTAATTTTTTAATCGTTTTATAAATTCGTACTAGTTTTAAGCAATTTATGGAGTTTTAGTGTATCAATAATGATGATATTTTGCGTATGGGTCGCATATATGTAGACTCTATATCATTTGGGAATAATTAATCGTATGTATAACAAAGTATTAATATATAACAAAGTATGTTCATATCTAATTTTAGAGCGTTTCTTAAAATGGACGGTTGGTTATTTTAATATATACGTAACATAATGTTTAGTACACTTTAAAACCATTTTATGTCATTTTCATCTCTAGCTATTTTTATCAAACATCTTAGAAATATTGGACTTCGTCGGTTTAACGTTTTACTCGAAATATCCTTAATAACCGTCGGCTAGCCCAAAAAGCCCTTTAAAAATATTTTGACCCTTTTTTGTTAATATTTTCGTTTAATTGTAAGATTTGTTTTTAAAAAAAAATTTGATAGAGTTGAAAACCCTGAACTTAGTTTTTTTTTGTTGTGTATTACTATAAATCGAAAAAACAAATATTAGCTCCACTACCTAATTTGAATTATTTTGATTTTATATTTTATTTAGTATAAGTTTAAACAATTTATTTGGATTATTTATTTGATTTTAACTCTTTTTAAAAAAACTAAATTAACGTTAGTGGTTATTTAAATTTTGATTGACTCGTTTCATATATAGATTTTTTTAAGAGATATTAGAAATTATAAATTTGTTTTTTTTGTCGGAAGAAAAACCCAAAAAAAAACTGGAAAAGCCCTGTAGCCCTGTTAGGGCCGGGCCGGACTTTAAAATATAGGCTCGGAATTTTTACGGACCGGACCGGACTCAAATATGTATGGATTTTGCAGGCTTCGGGCCGGACCGGTCCGTGCTAGCCCGATTGACATGCCTAATTATAGTAAATGGATTAGATAATTTTAAATGTATTGACATTGACATATGATGGAACTAAGACTAATCTTTAAATGTTATATTAGTTACTTGTATTTATGAAAAATAATCAGATTTCCAAAATTGATTAGATAATTTAATGTTACAGTTCTTTCTATATACGAATATATGTAGAAAAAAATTAAGTAGAAATCAACGTAACGTCAATATTGAATAATTGATATGAAGTTCTTTTGGGAGAGGTGCTTTTTCCATGGAAAGTGATGGACTCGATTTAATGTGGGGATCCACATATATATGTTGCCATGTGCATAAACCTAACATTAGACAAAAGGCTATATAATTTGTGATTGCATTAGACTTTGCTTTGTGATGCATATAGTTTTATATATGAATATAATAACATTTATTTATTTATTTATTCAATTTTGAGGTAAGTTGAAGTGTCTTTTTTTCTAAATGTAAATACAATATTTTTGTCATCACAATGCAAGATGTTGTTATAAGATCCAATTATATTAGTAATAATATGAGCATATGTTAAATGGTCCAAACAATGTTTAGAAAGAGAAAATTTAATATTCTTTGAACTAACAAAACTACTAAAAATAGAGTTTGAAGAATATTAAAAATTTCCAAACCGAGGAAATAACATTATCCTCTTGACTTTTTTGATGTGAAGGTTAAGATATTTTTAATCAAGTATTATCCGACTTTATATTAGAAGATAAATGTCTATTAAATATTACTAGATGAATATCCACGCTACGCGTGGGTTTGTTTTAAAAGTTGTTAATAACAAATTATTTTGATTGTTCTTGTTGCTAGTTAATCACCCGCTTTACGCCGCGGTTTTTTCCGGTTTTTTTTTTAATTTTGATTTATTTGATGTTATATTATGATAAATGTAATTTTTAATTATCTAATCATTTACTCATACAATGAACAACTATTCTTAGTATTAAAATACATTTTCAACCAACATACTCAACAATGCATCACTCACACAATCCGTAAACAATATTTCCTAAACCAATTTTATAGATGGTAATGTTAGGATTATAGAACCTCCAAAATTTGATGACCTTACGTACTCTTCACTCTCAGTGTCATATATAGATCAAAAAATTAAGAGAAAAACTTACTCAAACCATTAGCTAATCCACTATACTATTATCCACTCATATTTTGAGTTAAGATTACAAAAATTAGCGAAAAAAACTTTGGAGTATATAAAACCAATAAAATAATTTCATGGAAAAAAACATAAAATAACAAATAAGTTAGTATTAGTAAAAATCAATATGTAAAATTAAATAATATATATAATTAAATAATAAATATATAATTAACTTGTGAAATAGATTTTCAAATTTATATGGGCCATCCCTCATGGGCTATTGTGTTTTCCCCATTTGACATTAATAATTAGAAGCTGATGTGTAAAAAATAAAAGCTGACTCATATTAATGAAATGTTTTGATTGGATAGAAAGAAAGCTGATGTGGCATCTCCAGAAGAGCCTAAAATGCTGACGTGACGATCATATGGAGAGAGATAACCTCCTTTCATAGATATGATTGCTTTCAATAATTGTATCTAGAAAGGCCTTTGACTAAACGTCCAACCATACTTCCATCTAATTAATTGCCAAACAATGTTGGAAAATTCTAACCTTACATCAGAAAAAACGGTGATCTATAAGAAGAATTAGGACCCCATCTTGACGACTAAAATATAATGTATAAATACTAAAGACTTATAGCTTTTAGAAAAGATTTACAACTAACAACACACAAAAAACATTAAATATAACAAATCTCATAATTTATGGTAAACAAAAAAATACTCTTGTTTCAACTAAATGTGAAAATATGTTAGTTTTGACAACAAAAGTTTTCAAATGACCATTTATTGAAAATTTTCGAAGGCAACAAAAGAAAAAAAAATCAGGAGAGTGAAACAACTAATGTTAGGTATGCATGCATAAAGCGAAAAATTGCTAATTTTTACTAATCATCTTATAATATAGTAAATTGTTATGTACTTTAGAAGTCTAATAACAAAATGTATAACTTGATATCATGGTCATAGACATGCAGGTTCAAATCCGTTTTTCGTATTTAGTTTCTCTTTTTTTTTGTGTGTAAAACCTAGCTATATAATAATTGTATGAAAAATATTTTGTATGATGTAAATTAATGAAGTCCAAAGCAAGACATGGAATGACTAAAAGTGTCACAGATTTTGAATTTGAAACAAAATAAAGGAATCCAATGAAGTGTACTTTTGAATTAAATCTTACAAAAAAAATTACAATGGGAGGTAGAGATTAGTGAGATGAATAATAAGCAAAAACGTGGGTCAAGTAAGAAAATGAAATATACAAAGAAAGCTTGCATATCAAATCCATGTTTCATTAGTACTCAACATTACACACTCTTCCACCCCCACTCAATTATCTATTAAAAATTCAATAACCTCCCAAGTTGTGAACAGCTTATTTTTGCAATAATATAAAGATTTTTTTTTTAAATAATGTATTATTCTTTTTTTTTTTAATCACTATATGAGTTCTTTTCTCCGATGTAATGTTCTACCAGCGTATTTTCGTCTATGTTATAACTTCCAAGATGTAAAATATAATAAACTATGGTAGACAAGAGAACTATAATCTTATAAACTAGTAAAATAGTTAAATAAGTTACAAAGCAGCAGAGACCATTAATATTTTTTTAGTTTCTTATACAACTCACGTAGGCTTCACGTGAAGCCTTTGCTTCATTTTCCATTCATAAGTTCTTTAATTTATCTTCGTTTTAAATTTTTAATTCAGTCACAATGATACTATTTCTTTTGGGAATTGGCAAAAAAAAAAAAAAAACGAAGTGTGACAATTCCATAATCTTTTGCTTTTTGTATTACACTAGTACTATCAATCAAACATCTGTTTTCATACCAAAATTTATTGTGATAATAATAAATCAATCAAGTTACTCCAATGTATTTCTCTAGTTTTGGTTTTAAAATAGAAAAATTCTGATTTATACTCCAATTTTTCCTCTAAAAATAATATTCCAAATACATTCTATTTTTATTTTAGTGGTATTATCTTTTATTTATAAAAGTTGAAAATTAAATCATTTACTTTAATTTTTAGAAAATTTTCATAATGGAATCAATGAAAAATAAAATAAATAATTTATATATTTATAAAACTGTATGTAATTTCTCTTTTGCAAATAGTAGTCTCAAATTTTAGAATAGATGTTTATACCAAAACCTCTAAAATCAACCCAAAATATTAATTTTGGGATTTATTGTCTAAAATGCCATTTTTTTGGGAAAACTTACGAAAATGCCATTTTTTGAATAGTTTACGGATTTTGCCATTTTTAAACACTTAAAAATGTATGTATTTATGATTTTTTTTGCAAAAATATGTACTTTATACCAAATACTAAACCCTAAGAACAAATGGAACCGACTAAACCCAAACATAACGAGTGAAACGCATGTTAAATCATATTTTTGGAACCTGAAAAATGGCAAAATCCACAAACTATTCAAAAAATGGCAAAATCCATAAATGCCTTTATGAAAAATGGCAAAATCCGTAATTAATTATTCTATTATAGAGGAATAGCAAAAAATAGCAATATCTATTTTAGATGTAAAAATAGAGATGCGTTAGAGTATATTTTACTCTAAAATAAAGTTTAGAGGCAAACATAGAGGTGGGTTGGGATCCTCACGACTCCGTCTGTCCTATATTAAATCATCTAGACACTCGAAGTTATGTTTTTTTTTTAAATCATTTAAGTTGACAAGAATTAAATAAATATATTTAAGTTGTAAGGATTTTAAGATTGTTATAAATATATGTGAGGCTGTAAAAATATTAAAGGGAAATTGTTAAAAATACTCCTTTTGGTGTGTCATTTTTCAAAAATGCCCCTTTTAGATGTCTATTTTCAAAAATGCCTCTTTTTAAATCTGAAATTTTTTATAAAGTTTTATTAGGTTTATAAGGTACTTATGGATTGTAACTACTACTTGAAGACTCGATCCAAGTATTTATAAGGTTTTATAAGGTGTTTTTAAAGGTTTTACAAGTTATTTTAAAGGATTTTTAAGGTTTTTCAAAGGTTTTACAAGATATTTTAAAGGTTTTTAAAGATATTCAAAATGCATTTATAAGGTATTTATAAATTATTTATAAGATTTTAGATACATAGAAATGTAGTTTGTGTATGTTTTAATAATATTACATACATATTTGGGTAAATCTTATATTTTTAAGAGCATTTTTTATAAGGTTTTGAAAAGGGGTATTTTTGAAAAGTGGCATTGAAAAAGTGGCATTTTTGCAAAAGCCCCAATATTAAATCATGTGGATATAATATGGTTTTAAAAGCTTTAAAAATATTAACTTCCTACACTTCTTTTTTTTCTTCTACCCAACCAGCTCTTATATTTGATATGTAAATCCATTTGTCTCTTAGCTACTATAAATGTGTTTGGAGGTGAATGTAAATCCATTTGTCTCTTAGCTACTATAAATCCATTTGTCTGCTTATAAATTTGATAATCCTATCTTTCAGTATAAGTTTTGAATTTCTTAACAGTTTTGATTAAATTTATTTTGCTGAGACAACAAGAACAAATTTCAATATATATATATATATATATATAAATAAATAAATAAAAAATTTCAATATGTCCAAATCTTCAAACATTAATCCAGACAAATTCGAATTGATTTAAAATTAACAAAATAGAAAGTGGTTTTTTTTATTAGAGCATCTCCAACTCACCTCTATATTTGCCTTTAAACTCTATTTTAGAGGCAAATTTACTCCAACCCACCTCTATTCTCACTTCTAAAATAGAGATCTCTATTTTTTTTCTCTATATATAGAGGTGAGAATAGAGAATCTCTATTTTTTCCTCTATAAATAGAGTTAAACTTTTTAGAGGAAAAAATAGAGGAATACATTGGAGTAAAAATAGAGAAAACTTACCTCTATTATAGAGATAGAGATAAAAATAGGGAAATACATTGGAGATGGTCTTAGTATATACTCCCTCCGTTTCAATTTAGTTGTCGTTTTAGGATTTAAATTTTGTTTCATAATAGTTGTCGTTTTAGGTTTTCAATGCAAATGTTTGGTGAAAATTCCAGTTTTATCCCTACTGTTTTAATGTTTTGGCCAATGAATTTTTTTATAAAATATATTAATAAAGGGTAAAACAGAAAATTTAATGCTTTTCTTAATTTGTGTGCAAAAACATTAAACGACAACTAAAACGAAACGGAGGGAGTATAAAAAATGTTTGAAGAGGAAAAAAGATTCTCATATTTATTGTTCATGTACGGATTGCCACTTGCGTGCCTTTGAAGAAGAAGATAAAACTGAGCCGTGAATAAGAAATTGTTTTCTAGTAACCCTTTTCTTAAAAATATGATTAACATTTCAAAAAACGATAACCTTTAAAGTTCTCCAGAGCACTTTTCTTAAGAAATACGTTACATACCAATATTCAAATATGAAACTAAAAATAATATGTACTCGAATAGAATAAAATTGAAGAATATGCTTTTGAATCCCAAAATTAATCACTACATTTTCCAATTTCCCAGTTAATCTACCACACTTATAGTAAGATTCATTCATTCACAACTTATAGATGAAAGATTGTTAAAAACAATATTGGAGGGTAGTAAAAGAGAGATGTACTTGTTTTTATCCATCCATTTTTTTTCTTTTATAAAATTAATAATTTGGCAACGATTTGATTTGAACATGAAATAACTAACAAATTAAAGTTAAAGAGAAATATGTCTGTCCTCATTTCTGACCTTTTTCTGTGCTTCAGGTTCTCTATGCTATTGTATACTCCAATCTCTCTCAGAGTGGTCCTTGTGTAAAATTTCTCCACATTTTCTTGTTATTAACAATATACACAGTTTATGAGAACACTAGTGCGATAGAAACTAGAAAGTGGAAGACAACCCACAATTACCCCAAAAAAAAATTTTATAAAGAAATTTCAGTTTTATGTTATGTTATGTTACCAAATACAATTTTTGAATCCAATTTCTGCTGGTAAAAGCTTTATAAATCTAAGAAGTAAAAAAAATCAAAATACAAAATAATCAACTTTCACAAAAGAATATCAGACAAAGACCCAAAAGATAAAAAGACCAGAAGAAAGTTATTTTGTTATAGGTGTGTGTTGTTGGTACTATCCCTTGTTCTAAAAATCGGCCACCTAGTCGCCTAGGCGCTGATCGGAAGAGAACCGCGGCGATTTTGTCCAAAGCGGTAAGAAAAATCGCTGGTCCGATTTTTTGTCCGCCTAAACCGCCTAGGCAGCCGCTTAGCCCAAATTTTTTTTTTTTTTTTTGAATCTAAAATTCAAAAACATCCTACTTATATTCGTAATTTGTATAAAAATCATAAATTTGAAATCTTGTTTTCATGTGTTTAATATAATTTAAAAAACGATATGATATAAATTTCTTAATTATAATGGACTAATATGTTTTTAAAACATTAAATAGCCCTAAAACTAATTTCCGATTAATCCCCGTTTAATCTCCGATTTTCTTGCTAGGCGCTAGGCCTACCCTCACCGCCCGACTCGCGCCTAGCGATTTTTTAAACATGGATACTATCCTCTTCTACTCTTTAAGAATTTCTAATAAAAAAAAGTACTCACATGTGTGTAATCAAATTTTCTTTTCAAACAAAAATTCTTCCTTTTTTTGGGATGTTAGTGCAGGACATGTTAATGATGAACTCAGAAACAGCATCAGACCCTCTCTCTCTATAGCTTTAGATCCACTTTTTACCTGAGTTAGGTCACAGTCACAGGAGTGCTTGACTTGCAAAATTTAGGGCAAAAATAAGAAACTCTAGTACAACAATAATTCACCTCAAATATGGTAACAAAGAGATGACCATACCATACCTCTTTCAACTCTCAGATGTTAAAGAAGATTATGTTCCATCACCACCTCTCAACTCAAATATCAGTCCCTTTTTTTGTGATTTTATTAGTCTTCTCTAATCACTCTCTTTTGCTAATCATAAAAACTGGGGCTGTTCCAATCTTTTTGTCAAAAATCTACGACGCCCGCGTGCTCTAAATGGTGGTAGGGTCTGATGAGGAGACACTAACATATTAAAAGAGGGTTTGTTTGATAGCCACAGAAAACTAAGAGTGATCATTAAGGTTGAAACAAGGTATGTCCTTGTTTGATCTACAGGAGAGAACCATGTGAACTCTCATAATAAAAAAGTTTTCCAATGGTGGGCATTGTTCTTCATGTACCATCCTACTTTGTGTGCCTCTACTTTTGCAGCATACATTACACCAAAGAAAACAACACATACCAATCCCATAATTCTCATAAATGATGCCTATGAACCAATCCAAGAATGACAACACATACCAATCCCATAATTCATAACACACTCACACAAGCAAACTCATAACCGGTGGTTCTGGTATCTGGTTTATTTGGTTAACACTAAGAACCAATTTTAAGGAGCAATATGGTGGATGGAAACTTTTACATGTGAGATTTGTTACCGTGAGAAGGTCATATCAACTGAATTTTGAGATCGGGACTTTATACCTCCTTGGCCATCTAAGCTTGACTGTGTTTTCTCAGTCTAATCAACAGAGTTTTCTGCAGGAAATGCTGTAGAAACAGCTGACACATAACAAATTCTGTCAGCGATAATTGAGCAAGTTTATGATGTCACAATCAATCAATCACAATAATACCCAGCTTCTAAATTTCAAAAAAGAAGTATTCAAGAAAGGAACAATCATGGACCTTTCTCATTCAAGCTTCAATTATAGCTATTTTAACAAAATAATATCTCTCAACAAGGTAGCTCCACGAGTGTAGAAGACAGTCTCTTACATATTGCAGGGGTGGGTCCAATCTCACAGGCATCTCCTGCAACCTTAAACATTCTAAGTTATTACAGAACCTTTGATGTACTTGGATTACATGTTGAAACTAAAGCCTATAATTATAAACCTATACCTAGAAGATGCATAACTTTCACAAACCTTAGACAAAGATGAGATTAGCAAACCAAGGGCAACACAAAGAGGTAGAGATTCGAGAGAAAACCTATGACCGAGCTTGCTATAGTATACCCAACAAGGCGGAGGCATCGGATGAATCAATCATTTGATTCTGGCAATTTTAGCAACGGTTTTCTTCTCTGACGATAACGAAAGACTCTGTAACATAGTACAGAATATGTTGGCTACACTAAGAATGAGAGCAAAGATAAAGAAACCGAGTTACAGGTAGGAAATATTCCCAAACGCAGAGGAACCACAGATATTGGCAAGCATAGCATGTTCACAGTAACGAAAAACGTCTAATCAATCAGTGATGGTCTCATTCCCAACATTCCACATGCCAGTGTTTATTATTCCTCAATTTATCTTTCCAAAGCTCGAAACAACGGAGAGAAGTTACATAGAGAGAAAATGGTAAAATCTCCACAAACTACAAAAGTAAGCTAAGAAGATTACACTCATCCACAACTTCAATGTTTCAAACACAATAACATCAATGTGAAAGGTTTAGCCTTTCAATATTCAGGCCTAGCTCGATTACGATGCAAGTGTATAAGATCTCATTATTCACATTAAGGATTGTATAACACAAGATTTCATACAAGAGCATTGTAGTCAAACAAAAGGAACAATCTTTGACTCATGAACAATAAAATTCTTCTTCTCAATGTAATCGAAACAATTACAGCAACAACAACATTTTGGATACTTTTGTTACCTCCCAAAGAGTTCAAATCTCAGAAATCGAAGAGCAAAGAGAGCTTCTACAATCCCAAAGCAAGCACCAGCAGCTACATCGAGAACATAATGTCTGCCTAAGAGAATCCTTGAAAATGCAGTAACTGTTGCCCAGATCCATACAACCACCACAACTTCTGGTTTGACATCGCCATCGTGATTATCTCTGATCCAACCATCTAAGAAAGAGTAGCTCGGATCTACCATTGTAGCTTCAGCAGCAGCAGAGAAGAAGTGAACGGAAGCGGCAACGAAGAAGACGCGAGAAGCGTGACCTGAGGGAAACGAGTAGTGATCAGCTGATACAGCGGCGGACATTGAAGGGTGATTGTAAGCGGGACGAGCACGACGGAAGATTAATTTCACTAATGCGATTAAGATTAGATCGAGGAGGAGGCCGAGGAGGAAAGGGATGAGGAAAGAGCGTAACGGAGGGGAGAGGAGGAGGGAAAGGGATACAGGGAAGGAGAATCGGAAATCGGCGGAGATTTCTAGGAGAAGGAGGAGAAATGGTGGAAGGAATGGCTTCGCCGCCGTGTGAATTGCGCGAGATACGGTGGCGTCCACCGCTAAGATGGGACCGACGATAATCGCCGCCGTCGACGGAGACATAACTGTTGTAACAGATCTGAGCAAAAAATAAAACGACGACGTTTAAGGGGACGGAAGAGATTAGTCAAAAAAGATTTTTAATTGTGGATTCGAGCTAAGGAAACGACGTCGCTTTCGTAGAGGAAAGGTAAATATCTGTTTTTTCTATTAAGCCCATAAAACAGACAGTTATATTGGGCCTTATTTATTAAGCCCATAATAGAGAAAAGGAAGATTTAGGGATCAGCCACTATTCCTCTCTAACATGACCACCTACATATATATTAAGCGACCGGTAAAAGTGACTCTTGTTATTATTGTTCTTGTTAGTTCATCGATATATTTTGGCAACATATATAAATTCTAATCACTGTAAAATAAAATTTTAATCAACGGTATAAAATTACTATCGCCAACGAACACAGTATAATTATTAATCATTGTCGCTAGTAACTGCAAAACGAACATAATTTAATCGTTGGTTACTATCGTAGTTGCAATCAATATGCCTAATATGTTACTATATCCTTTTTCTCATCATCATTCTAATATTTTTCTTACTTGTACAAGTGTGCAATATGACATCAAACTTCAAGTTTTTTTTTCCTTTTTCTCTACCTATTCTTTTGACAATAATGAGGCTGCTTTTTTAGTTTGTATGTTCAAAAAAACCTTAGAATCGGTCCCTCCTGATTCGGTGATTCCCTTACCTTATTGTTACACTACAGTAAATTTACTCGGATTCCTATTTAATATAAGTCAATATCTCCATAAATAACACCCGACACAACACTTAAATCGTTCAATTCTTGATATGTTAAAAGGAAACACTGCGTCAATTTGCTTTCCTCATTAAATGTAAAGAAAATTCTTGCTTCTTCACCTAACTTCTCTCTTATCACTCTGCCTCTTTTAATCATAAATTCAATAACTTTCAAGAAATAAAATAATATATTATCATCAATATCAGTCCTCGCACGTATACAAATACAACAACCAAAAACAAGAAAACCAAAACTAATACAAATCTCGCATTCACAGAATATTTCTTTAGTTATAATCGATCCGTTGTATGATTTGAGTCACCAAGTTGAGCCAAATATTATCATATTGATACGAGATTGAGAAGATTTGGGCAAAAGTAGCAGAAAACAGGGAGGGTGCGTTACACGCGCCAAACTTTTTTCTCTCCCAATTTTTCCAGCCGTCAAACCCTAGCTTCGTTGTTGCGCTCGCCTCTCCGGTCACCGGCACTCCTTGCCGGTACCGTGAGAGGGCTCTTTGTCGTTGTATTTCTTTTCCTTCGTCATGTTTGTTTGCTCCGGCGGTGGTGGCGTGGATCGACTATTCTTCTCTGAAGCCAAGTGTTGGTGGTGAGCCATCGCTTGGAGAGAATTTTCTCGCCATTGGGGTTGGGTCGCCGATGCTAGTGGTTGCTTGAGGACGGTGGCTATGGTGTTTGGCGTCTCTGGTGGTTTTTGGCGAGTCATCTTTCTTCGCGGTGGTTTCTGATCTGTTTTCAGATCTTGGTTCATGGTGGCTTTGAGTTGGCCTGGGAGCAGTTCGGTCTCCTCACGGTGGTTGTGCTTGTGGCGTCTCAGGATTCCGGTGTAGCTAGCCTGTATCTCCTCGCCTTTCTCCTTGTTCAGGGTTGGTGTCGATCCGGTTCCTCGGCTTCATCACGGAGCTTCTCTTCCTTCGTTTCGGTCTCTCCTTCATCGGTTTTCTCCAGCTTTCGGGTGCTGAGTTTGAGGCTTCGGATCTGTGGCACAAGTGGAGGCTTCCTTGGCTTTTGCTTTGCAATAGTGGCTTTTGGTTGTTCGTGTGGCAGATAGGCTCGCCGTGAAGAAGTTTCTTTGGTTTATGGCGAGTCTCCTCTTTCTTGTGAGAGGACGTTGGTGTCAGTCTCGTCTTTCGTTGCAACTTGTTTGTGGCGTCTCGTCAGGTTCCCTTATCTCAGTTTCTGTGGTTCGATGTTGGTGTTTCTTTTTCGTGTACCAGCTTTGGAGGTGTGCGTCTTGTCTGAGTGGAGTCTTCTAGGGAAGAATAGAGGCGGCGCTTTGGTCTTCGTGGCATCGCTTATCCGTGGGAGATGGTTCCTGTTTTAGTGATAGGAATGGTGATCGAAGGTGGTTTCTTTGGTTGCCCGCAGATGCTCCTGTAACCGTCGGGTTTGTGAATTAGTCTACTGTTGTCATTGCGTTTTTGCGTTAGTTTGCGGAGAAGCTGCAGGCGCCTTATCCGGAGGTTTTGAGGACTGGCCTCTGCTAGGGTCTGCTCGTGGCAACTAGGATGGGACTCCGGCTCCTTGGTTTCTTGGAGTTGTGGAAATCACGCAAATTTCCGAGTTTGGCATCTCGGAATCGGTGTTTCTTCTCTAATTTCCGCTCTACGTTTTCGTTTTTCTCCATTGTTGTTTTGTATTGTCTGCAAATTCTGTAGTTTTTGGTTTTTTCCGCTACTTGTATTCCTTGTAATTTCTGTCGAAACTTCGAAAATGGTATAAATACTTCACATTTTACCAAAAAAAAAATATTATCATATTTTTGTTCTATTATAAAAATAAACAAATCGAACAAAAAATCATTGCAATGGGCCAGGCCCAGGAGAAAAAAGAGAAGGGTAAAATAGTAATTATAGCGATCATAATAAAAACGCTCGCGGGTAGCGTAAGATGCATACATAACTTGTTCAAGACTGAAGAGAGAAAGAGAGACAAGACAAGACAATAAAGATCCGGATCCGGATCCGGTAACCCGAACATGCCAAACGGGTGGATCAAATCATTGCAATGCAAATCAAAAGCGTTCGATGATGTCTACAATTTCAACAATAAATCACTAATGTCGTCGTCAAGTTACAATTGTAGTCGAAAGAGCTCACATTGCGTCAAATACGTGATCGATACCCGATTCGGTAAGAAAAACCCGAAACCCGACCCGAATTTAAGGCGTTTGAAGTCTTGTCGAACCGAAACAGAGCTTCTTAACCCGCAAACCCGAACCCGACGAAGCAAATCTGCTCGAACGTCAGATGCACTGACCGAGCTGCCCGATGGTCACCCGTCAAGAAACGTAGTGGAGATTATATTCCAGTCTAGCTGGAGCTCCGACGAGTTTCCGGGTCGGATCGAGATGATTTTCAAAGTTGAAAACGGGTCGAGGACTGTGACCCGGTTCGAGGAGTACAGAGAGATTGTGAAGTCACGTGCGGGTTTAAACGAGGGCACGTGTGAAGAAGAGGACGCACGGTGTTTGGCTGATGGTAACGAGATGATGAGGTTTTATCCGGTTCTTGATGGGTTTAACGGTGGCGCGTGGGTTTTCGCCGGCGGGAAAGGTCAGGCGGTGTGTACGTTTTCGGGTAGTGGTGAAGCGTACGTGAGTGGCGGAAGTGGCGGAGGGAGGAAGGCGATGATGATTTGTCGGGTGATAGCGGGTCGGGTTGATGATAGAATCGGGTTCGGGTCGGACTCGGTAGCTGGTCGTGACGGCGAGTTGTTTGTCTTTGATACACGTGCGGTGTTGCCTTGTTTCCTAATCATTTTCAGATTGTGAGATAATAAAATTTATATATAGTTTTTGTTTATAGACCTTGAATTTTTGTTGGTTTTTTGGGTCAACTAACCTGGAATTTCACAGTTATTCGTCAATCGATTCCAATTACTTATGTTCTCGAAGTGGTGAAGCGTACGTGTCAATAATTGCATGAAAAATAAGCAAAATATGTTATTGACACCGTTGAGAATTGAAGGGTTCATGAGCTAGACTCATGGGACTTGGATAGATAGATGATATCATGATATATGTCACTGATATTGTGGCCTCCGTAACTCTTCTTGCGGGTACCATGTTTTAAGGCTTTGAGTGTTTGAGAAGTCACCATTGATCGGCCTCTTCACAATATGATCATGAATTCATGATGTGTTGCGATTTGATTAGCGACCAACAAATCATCTTTAGTTATCCCACCCAACCTGTTGAAAAACAAAATTAGATGTCCGACCCATAAATCTTTGTTTTGATAAGAATCTATATATGAATTTATGGAAAGAAACACTTTATCTTAAAGATAATTGTAGAAACATACATTTTCTATCTTTTTAAGTGGAATCGATATTTTTTTGTTACTTTTAAAAAGGAACTAAAATCATGAAAATCAATTTATAAATATTTAAGTTATATGTACTTGAAAATCATGTTTTCACAATAACTTTAAAATAAAGTGGGTTTTTACTCATGTCTTAGGTTTTCACTTTGTTAATATAGTGCAACATTTAGGTCTTTATATGCGTCGGGCCAATTTTAATTTTTACTCTTTTTTGTTTTTGTGGGATTGGTATATGTGTTTTAGTTTGACTTCAGAAAATGTGATTGAAAACATAATCATGGCAAACACAATCTGGTGGAAGACTAAATGTGATGATATATAATTACGATATGAATGGAGATCCTAATCATAGTTCTTGTCGACTTGACCTAAGAAAATATTTTATTTGTCTCTTATAATTATGTTTCTTAACCATATGATGCATGTATGTAGAACTCGGCTGCAGACACGATATATGGGAATGTTAATGTTCAAAGAAAGTTAAGTAATAGTGCCTGTCAAAAATTTTGTGGGTGTTTTGGCTGTTTGCTTTGCTAGTTCAAATACTATGTTGATAGTTGAAAAAAAAACAACAACAACACTTTTCTCAAATGTATTTTGAAAATATGTATTTCCACCAACCCATAGATTCTCAAACCCATAAACCATGATAGTGTTATGATGGGTATATACCGATACTTGGTATGATTCACATTGATCTTACCTAAAATGTTTGAAGTTACTCCACAAATGATAATTGTTTAACTACTTTTTAACAGCAAAGAACTTTGGATTATTTGTTCCAGCTAATCCGCCAGGACTTAAATCAAAATATTTTAGAATCCAATAACAAGTCTGCATAATCCGAATTTTCGGTGCATAACCAAATTAATTAACCGAATAATTTATCCAAATAAGTAAAGCTAAAATCATCATCGGTACTCCACAAGCATACATAGTGGCTTCCCCTTAAGTCTCTGCCTTCCCTGCAAAAAATTAAATTTCCCACCTCAAAAAAATTAAATGTCACACCAATACAAAAGATCTCAATTTACTGTATTCGAATATAATGAATTAAATTCCACGACAACGAACCTTTAATTCGGGTAACTCGATCACACATGCACATTCCACAACTTCTGCTCCAACCCTCTCTAACATGGTCCAAAAACCATTCACAAAGAGTAATAAATTTCTTATATCGATTAGGTTTGAAATTCATAACTCAATTGATTTTCATATAGCTTAGGAAATTTACCAAGCAAGTTAATGGCAGCGCAGAGAGTACCACCGGTCGCAATTAGATCATCAACGACCAAAGCTCGATCTCCAGCCTCGACAGCTCCTATGTGCATCTCTAGACGGTCATTTCCGTACTCTAACTCGTATTCCTCAAATATTGTTTCACCTAGTTACATTTCATGTCATGTAACAATAAACGATTAAGTTAGGCATTTAATGGTAGTACTACTTCAAAATTAAATCATATGAAAGGTATGCAAGTTTAAGAACCAGGCAGTTTCTTGGGTTTCCGAAGAGGGACGAATTTTGCTCCAATGGCTAGCGCGATTGGTGGACCGAATAGGAAACCGCGAGCCTCTATTCCTGAAATGATAGCAAACTAGGTATTATACGTTTATGCCAATTAGCAAATAAGATCTAGTTAAGTAGCGTAAATCACCATAACTTTTATCTATCTTTAAATATAAACGCAATTATGTATGTGGTTATTATTACAAGAGTCCAAATAAGAACATTGGTACAGAAGAAACGCTAAGGAATGACTCTCTGTCCCAACAACAAACCCAATAGACAGATTCTAGAGCACTAACACAAAAGATACGGGTCAGTGCTACAAGTAGATAGGTATTGTATGGGCTTAATAATATGGAGTCCTTTAAATGTTTTTTTATTATAAGTCTTACTTATTTTAACCAAGAAAATATTTAATCATGTGTTATGCACATATAAACACTTCCTTTAACACTGGCTTTATGACAATATTAAAAATGTTTAAGACTTTTTTTGAAATAGATAAATGATTAAAACGTTAGAATTTCATCGAGTTTTCTATGTTTTCCGCAGATAACTATAAAGTTTGGTATAATATCAAATGAGTTTGTATGGTTTTGATGATTTCTTTCTTTTAAATCTGTCTAGGCAAGATTCTATGGATTTGAAAAGGCGACTGAAAAAGTATGTAGATTTTAAAAAGTAAGAAAGAAATGATGTACTTCACCATACTCTTACAACAGTAACAAAGTTACAAAGTCTTTGTACTTCATTACATAGAAGAAGAGAGACATACAGAAAAAGTGAGAAGAAAAGAATTGGCCAAAACAATGATGATAGAAAAAGAAAGAAAACCCAAATCAAGTTTTTTTTTGGGGCCAACTCTTTTGAAAAGGTTACATCCATCACTCAACTACCCATCTATCCAAACAATACCCACCACATACACACATATACACACACACAAACACACTTTTCACATAAGTAATAAGATCAACAATTATAAGCTTTTAGAAAGTAAAATAAAATAGAAAAGAAAAAACAAAAAAATTTCTTCTATGATTTGGGAGGAAGAATGATCCAGGCAATCAATCTCATTCAATCACTCAATCAGACAGAAAGATTAGATTTCAGAGATAAGAGAGAGTATAGTCTCAACCAAATTTATATCGAATATATGATAATAACGAAACGATTCGATTCGAATCTTTTATCTACAATTTCTGTATATGTAAACGTCAAACACAAACGATATTTGTAGACATGACCTTCTAATTCTGATACATCATATTAACTGTTTTGTACACATAAATTTATTCATTTATAAATTCAAATACAACCGCACAAAAACAAGGACAATAGTTTTTTTATTTATTAAAACAACCAGTGATAAGTGATAACAAGGTTTAGCCAAATTGTCAAGTATTTTCCATCAAAGTGTACAATCAGACTGTGTACAATACAATGTAAAAGAAAAGGTTTCATAAAACCAAAATTACACGGACAATAATATTTTTAAGATTCCACTAATTACCATTTGACTCTTTTTTTATAAAGACTCCACTAATTACCACGCACCAGCAAATTAACTATTTACGGGTCAGATATACATTAAATTAGCCTTTATAGGAAGAAAAAAATGAATTTCAGTAATAGTTTTTTCCTACATAAACTAAAATATATTCGACACTATAAACATGACCTACCCACTTTTTCCCCGGAAAATCATCAAAACAATAAAATAATCGAGTTCACTCAAATATGTCGAATCTTTTGAATAGTAATTCCATCGAAATTACACTATATCCAAAGTTTAGAAAATTAATAAAATCATGAATTGCAAATAGAGATAATATTTACCTGCAACCACTGAGATGTTCTTGTCTCTGTACCTCTCCACAAATAGATCAATTGTGTCTTTGAAGGCTTTCGGATCCAACAACACTGTTGTTATGTCCTGAAACATTATTCCTGCATTTTTTTCCTCATATTATTACCCTCTCTATTCGTTCTTACACATATTTTTTTTCTCTATGTAACAATTCTTGTTTTTTTTCTCAGGAAAATATAAGAATTGTCAAATTACAACTTCATAGCAAACCAAAACAAAACATATTTAAGACCAAGAAAACTTTTAAAAAAAAAACGTCTAAATCAAATTTCTGTCGGCAACAATATATATTAGAAAATTCAGACTAAGAAACCTGCATTTTCACGTTTTTCAGCCAAACAACATTTTCCATGCGATGAAACAGAGCATAACAACTCCAAAATAAGGAAGGAAGAAGAAAAAGTTACCTTTCTTGGGAAAATCTGGAACGACACGGATCTTAGTTTTGATTCCATGGATACGAGGATCCTCTTCTTCTTTGTTTCCCGACATTGTCAACGAAGAGCAAAGGATAAATAAATCAACCAAAGCACAGAGAATGTAAATCCTCTGTTTTTCTTTAAGGGTATCTTCTCTTCTTTCTCTCTCTCTCTCTTGTTCAAGTAGTTTGGGTGAGAGAAAGAGAAAGTGAAGCAGTCATAGTACTCTTACCACTATTTATATCTTGAAAATAAAAATTTTAAAAATTGGTTAGATTCTCTGTGTTTAAAATGTAGTGTGCTTAAAATGTGTTAAAATCTGATTACCAAAAAAAAAAAATTGTATTAAAATCTCTCTGTACAACTGTAAAGTCCAATAAGATAATTAGTAATGAATAAATTTCTAAAAATATGTCATCCAACAAAATCTTCCAAAATCTAAAAGGTATATATTTAGCATAGTTTATAAGGTGGCCAATAAACTAAATTATAGGTTTTATAATTTTTAAAATTAAAACATTTTAGATGATCTGTAAGAACTTTGTATAAATTTGCAATACTATAAT
Source organism: Arabidopsis lyrata subsp. lyrata (assembly GCF_000004255.2). Classification (NCBI taxonomy): domain Eukaryota; kingdom Viridiplantae; phylum Streptophyta; class Magnoliopsida; order Brassicales; family Brassicaceae; genus Arabidopsis; species Arabidopsis lyrata. The sequence continues at coordinate 8,579,170 of NW_003302549.1, read as the reverse complement.
CATCATGATTTTTGGGTGGGTTTCATAATCTTTGGATGATTTGCTTTTTATAATTTATGCATGGAAAATCTATTGGATTAATTTTAAATTTCAACGTATAAGATTGTAATGAAGTAGTTTAAATATTTAATCGAATAACATTTATTTCAGAAATCTCATTAACGTAAATTCAAATCCAGTAACACATAATAATACTAGTTAAAAATAGAATAATATCAATATTAACAAATTTAGATAATTATTATTAAGAACTTCACCAAAAAAAAAAACAAAAAAAAAAAAAATTTAGTTAAAAAGTTTGTTTGATGACTAGTACAAGACATATCTAATCTATGTCTCATTAAAAGACATGATCAAAGCTGTTAAACGTGTCGTTCAAACATTGGATTATCTTGATTTTTTGTATCCCCAAATAATTCTCATGTAATTAAAATAAATACAAAAAGCTTAAAAGACGAAGTGTCCTCGTTAAATTATGAGAGCTATAGCATTGCAGAGAGACAAGTGGTCTGTTTCATTATCTTATCTTGTAGATTAGAATAAACTTGAACTCCTTTTTCTTTATTTGTTGTTTTAGTTCTTCCTTATAATTATTAAAAGTAAACATGTGGTTAGAGTTTCTCCGATTATTTGGAAAGAAATAGACAACAAACCCAAGTTGGAGAATGGATAAATGCGTTTTAAGCTTCACTACTTTCGATAACATTTACCTAGTAAATTTCAGCTAATACTTTTTGAGTAAATTTCTTGTATGCCGTTCAAAAAATAAAATCGACTGCTCCTTCGTGTATATTATTGATTTAATAAAGCAGACAAAAGTTGGAAATATTTCTTATTGTTTTTTTTCTTCTTCTGAAAACGTAACTAACAAATCATAGAACAAAAGAACATTAATAGTGTTGCAATGGACTGAAGTAAACAGTATTATTACGACGAATATATGTAATTTAGTGCTTATGCTAGTATCGTCGTTGTGTTATTAACCGAGTTCAAATTTTCACAATGCATATTGTTAGCAAAATTATATATAGTGTGTCGACTACATATTCACTAGTGATTTTGATAATTATGTACGATGATATTTCTTTTCAATCACGTTCAGCTATGTAGAACTTTTAAAATAAATGAATATACTTCTAAGATCTAAAGTTTAAACATGGTTATTACTTATTATTATACATTCATTTTCTTTTACTGATGTCAAAAAATAATGAAATGGATAACAAATTTTTGTTGTTAACGAATTCGTGTAACAATATACTCATGAAATTTTGATAAAATGGTAGAATAAAAAGAGTCAAAAGGACTTTGGCTTTCATACACCATTGTCCATGAACTAGTTATTCACTAGTGAAATGTACATGCTAAAAGAGAAAATCATACCCAAAATCCAAGTTTATGGATATGGTCGTCAAGAGAATTTAGTCCGATACTTCAACACCAAACTCAAATTAGGTTCCCGTCATTCATTTGTGTAATGATATACTCTCTCCGTTTCATAATATAAGACGTTTTGGACTAAATGTTTTGTTTCACAATATAAGTCGTTTTCGAGTTTCGATGCATATTATATATTATTTTAATATTTTATGATCATTTATATTATGCAGTCTCTTTTATGATTGGTTGAACTTTTTAAAAGTAGATCTTCTTAATCGGTGTACTTTTACCTAAAACGACTTATATTTTGAAACGGAGGGAGTATATATCTTAAATGATTGTCTTTTAGACAATGAGAGATATTATCATCAAATATAATATATAAATAAATATCATCAAGACATCAACTAGATTTCGCCTAACTCTCATATCTAAACACACTTTTACTGCACAAAGTCCAAGTGGATTTTTTAATGTGGCAAATCTTTACACCATCTTCAATGTCCACCTTTATATTTTTTTTTATTTTAGAGGAAACTCTATTTTAGAGGGATATATTTTACTAATGTATACCTTTAAAATAGAGTTTCCTCTAAAATAGAAGAGAGAGTCAATAGATTACTCTATATATAGAGGAATACATTGGAGCAAAATCTCCTCTAAAATAAAGGAAAATATAGAGGTGGACATTGGAGATGATGTTATAGATATTGTTTTTAAGGCATTTTTTCTTCTAAATAAATTAAAATATTCAAAATATAAATATCGAAAACTCATAAAAAATGAAAGCGATGTTTCTTTCTTTATTGGGTATTTTAGATTTTATTTTGTCTATTTTTATATTTTTTATGGAGCTTTTAATTAGACCTGTCCATGGCCTAGAATAAAATAAAAAGCTCACCACCTTTTGAATTTTGATAGGCCACTCTTCAATTCGAATTCGCATCTTACCAATTTACCCCTCCACCAGTCTTTTCGTTTCTTACTCTTGTCTTTTTTTTTCTTTTTTTTTGGCACAACGTTTCTTATTCTGTCTATTTCCTCGATTATTGCACTAAATCTGGAGAAACATGCTCATAATCTAACTTGGGACAAAGTGTCCAATACTTAGCGTGATTCGTCATACATTTAATGGCATCTTCATAACCTAGAATCCCATTATACAATATACAGAAGTATATCAATACAATCAACAGTTCTATCAAAAAAAAGTTTTATACATTACGAGTAGCATCAACAAAGTTGTAGCTGCAAAATTAGGCGAATCTCTTTTATTCCGTGTTTTGGATGATGTCTAGATTTCATATGACCACTTTTGGTAAGCATTTTGTGACTCCACTTTTACTTTTATACTAAAATGGTATATTTATTATTTCTATTATTAATCTCTTACAAATATAACAAAAGAAAGATAGAAATTTTGACCACATATATATCAAGTGTGTTCTCAATTTGATATTTAGACAGTAAAAAATTGAATTCACAAAAAATGATTTGATTGCTTTAATCTGGCTTGAGATTAAAATTCTTTAGTAAAAAGAGAAAGTAAACCAAGCCGTAGTGGTCTAGTGATTTCCGCTTGAGTAAGAATCGTCTTGTAAGTCTAAGCCAAATATTAATTCCTCTCAAGTACGAAATTTATTAAATCACTCCGGTCGAAGTGGTGTCATGCTTTAAGTCCATTAAAAAATTTGGCGAGTATATTAGATTAATCGGGTGGTAAAAGCTTAGATCACTTATTGGTTATTAAAAAAAAAAGCAATTCGGTAAAATATCACTAAACAAAAAATCTTTCTCTAACATAAAGGAAAAAAAAAACTAAGAAATTCGAACACTTTTATGGACAAAAAGATCAACTATACCTTTTAATAGTAGATATACAACAGTTTTGTATATTAATATACGTTCACGATAAATGAATATAAATACAATAGAGTAAATTTGGAAAAGTACCCTCTTTGTAACTTTTTGTTTGAAAAATACACTTCTTCATTTTTTTCTCTTTTAGAAACTATTTTTAATATATAAAATTACTAAAATAGCCTCACGAAAATTTACTAATAAATAAAAAGAATTTAGAGAATTTATCATTAAAACAGAAAATCCATCAATTTAATTTTTAAATTAAAATTTGATGTAACTAACAATTAAAGATAATTCTTATCTTAAATATTTTTCTTAAATAATTTACGATTCTTGGAGCATTGGAGATTGATTTTTATATATAATGTGACAAATATTAAGTGATAGACTTTAAAATATTTATAGATATTATCTTGTTAAATTTTAATATATAATAATAAACTGTCTTTCTCTGAAAATAGTTAAAAATATTAAATATTTCGAATTTAGTTTATTATTTTTTTCTTCTAAATTTCGAATTTAGTTTTAATTTATTAAAAATACAGAATTTTAAATGTGGATAAAATTGTCATTTTACATATTAAAATTGTAGTTTCTATTTTTTTTGGTGCAACAAAATTGTAGTTTTTATTGAAAATAGAGAAAGGTGTGTTTTTCAAACAAAAACTAATAAATAGGGTAATTTTCAAAATCTACCTAATATCCACAAACTCCTCATTTTCTTGTTATTTCTAGAATAAAAAGGTTAAATATCATTAGCAAACAATTTTTTTTTTAAATGCTAATTTTCGAAAAAAATAGCCCACCAAAAATATTGGAAATGAGGTTAAAGAAAACAAGGTATCGATTAGTTATTAAAGGGACAAAAAGAAAGTAGTAAAACTGATACAGTGATAGTAATAGATTGTGGAGTGTACTATAATCGGTCGAATCAATTGGACTAATCTCATAATATTTTGTGGACGAGTGTTAGTTGTGCTCCATTAACCATTTGTCTTCCCACTAACACTTTTTTTTTTTCTCCTCTCCTTTTCACATCTTTAAAGTCTTTTTCCTTACCAAAAAAGTCATTTTCCTTAATATTTTTCCTGTTGTATTCCTCTGTTCTGTCAATTTTCTGCCATATGATTTATTTAATTTAATGAAACAAATCAATTTCTCTGTAAAAATTTAATACTAGTTAATATATTGGGCATATACGTGTTTTCTCTTCTAGGAATCCCAATAAACACAAGTTCATGCCACTGCTATAAAGTTTTTTACTAAATAAAAAATATAGAAAATGAAAAATATGTTCATTCTAGATGATATGTTATTTAAAAAAAATTAAATAGAAGAATTTTGAGAACATATATTTTTCACACTTAAGTACTTAAACACAAAAGAAAACATAACATGTCACAAAATTATATGACATTATTTTGTTAAAAAATAGAATACTGTATGTATAAAGTGCCTTACATACTAAATACTTGCATATGTTTCATAACAAAAGAGACTGAAAGACAGGCAACGCAAACATTAACAGGCCCAACTAGGTGAATGGGTTCAGTGTTGGAATAGTGGCTTTAGCGTCACGTTAATAGTCTTTGGCCTGCTTGGCTTTTACCGACCTCAAGAATTTTTCATACGATTAATAAGAACGGGTTTAAACATAGAGATGATGACTTGGGCCTCAATGTTTGTTTGCGTGTGTTTATGTTTTTTTTTTTTAGTAAATGAATCTGTAATCTCAAGTACTAGAAGTCTAGAACCATTCCTTCTTCTTTTTTTGTTGCCAACTCTAAACGCAAATGCCAAACACAAACGAAAAATAAACTTTTTCGTCTACGACTTTTCATGATGTCTCTGTGTGAAACTGTCTTTACATGTAATAGATGCATGCAAACGCAAAAAATGATGATTGTATGCCGTTGTTGTAAACCTTTTTCATCCGCATTGAACAACCAATCATCAAGATTAATATCTTAATTTTACTAGTGAATTATTCACTAAGCTATTTTGTTCGGTATTTAAGAAATTTCAAAACGTGTAATACTAATTTTGGCCCAAGCATCTGTGGTCTAGTGGCAGAGGAAGCTTTGGGAAAGGGTGAAACTTCCAAACCTGAGTTCGATTCTCCCTGGAAACAAAAACACATTTGTTTGGGAAGTCTGTCAGTTGGGCCTTGGCCTAATTGGTTTACCTGATAGCCAGAAATGCAGGCGGCCTGACTACCCCTTGGCACTTAGTCGGAATGCATTCCAAACTCGGAATAGGCAGAATGGTAGCCCGTAATGGTTTAACCGTTAACACGGTGGACCAGTCCACTATGTAGTACCTCGGTGCGTTCCTACCGGGGCCGACCGGATAGCCGATATGGTTTATCAAAAAAAATATATATATATATACTAATTTTGATGCATTCTTAAACATAAAACATCGTAACGCAGATACAAAAATACCGTATCACTTACCAAAAAGAGTCCATTTGTCATTGTATTCAAAGTCGTCCAATAGTTCTTTCTTTACTAGCAAAAACATTAAACTACTAATCACTTATCATTACCATGAATCCATGACATACAATGATCCAAAAAACAAATATCACCTAAACTTTAACAGTCATTATTAATGTAACCACAAGTATATATTACTTACTACTAACCAAAAAAAATCTCAATGAGATTTTGCATCCAACACACTAATACATATCATTGATTTCAACAAAAACAATCAAAAAGAATTTTTAAGTATAAATAACTAAACAAACAACAACATTATACATACCTGTTTATAACTGTTGTTAATAATCATCAAACTCTAGATTTAATCTTCTCCAAAACTCCATCAATGGCAATATCAACAGCATCTTTCTTATTCATCAATCCCATTGAAGCTCCATGTCTTCTATACATAACTCTAGGCATCATCTCGATAACTCTTTCTCTCATTCTCGTAACTTCTTCTTTAGGTATACTCATCAACACATCTTGGATTCTAACTCCTCTGAATACAACATCTTCTTTCGGAATCGTCACCGAAAACTCCGCGAATTCGGACTCCGGTAAATGCCAATTGTACTGCATTTTCGCCGTTTGGTCTTCGAAAAACACCGGTATACATCCGGCGATGATTCCGTCGAATGTAGCTTTACGTGTTGGTGTATCTCCTGGTGGTTGTAAGCAAAACGATGATTGTAACATTGGTCTCATGAATCTGATCGGATCATGCTCACAGATTCCATTAGAGCAATCAACAAAATCGCAGATTTTATCCGATTTCAATTCCGATTCGGTGGCGTTTACGTTTGTGCACTCTAATCGGATGCTACGACGGATGTTCGGAGAAGAGGAGGTACCTCCACCGCCGGCGAATAGCATAAGAGAAGTTCGCCGTGAGCGACGGACACGACGGATCCACGATTCCAAAAACGGCAAGCTGTGTGGGTGAAACGACGTCGGATAAGGGACGGCTTGTTCTTGCCACGGCCAGAAACGAGATTCGAGAGTTAACGCCGTTAGATTGAAAAACTCACGGCGTTCTAGAAACGACGTGCCCCAAATCGGAGGGTCAACGGTCAACGGCTGAGAGAAATCCCAAGCGGGTCGAGCCATAACGAGGAAATGATCATGACCGGAGCGACGAGACCAGATCTCGGGTTGATCACGGGTCAAAAACTCGAGAAGATCCGACCCGTGATCAGCGCTTGAGTTTAAATCGGGTCCGTAGAGATAACGGAGAGAATCGATACCGGCGTAGTAAGGGAGATAAACGGCGGAGGCTAGATCCGGGTCGGGTGTGAGACATGGATATTCGAGAATCCGACGGTGGAAAATGAGTTCGAGAAGTAACGGGTCGGTTCGATACCAGCTTCGGGTACGGGTATGGGTTTTTGGGCCGAGTCCATGGTTGGCTAAGTAAGGGCAAAGATCGTCGGTGATTGGGTAACGATTACAAGTTGAGAGAAGATCGAGATTGAATCGTGATGGGAGTGTACGGATGTGGATCCAACGGTTAGTGCATTCTGTATCGACGGCTGAGATTTGCTGTGAAACAACCCTAGGCTCGACGAAGAAGAAGAAGAAGATGGTCAATGTTGTGACGGTGGATTTGAAAGCCATTGTTATGGAGGTTGTCGGAGTGAGAGTGGTAGTTTCTCTCTGTTTATTAATGGTAGGAAAAAGATTTGGTAATTTTAAACAGATCCTTAATTTTATACGTATATTTTAATGTTACCCTTATTGTTTATTAATAGGAAAATAGACCTCATTAAAGACAAAATTGGTGATATTCGTGGCAATAACTGAACGTTGGATCTATTTTTGGATAAAAGCATAAAGTAAAGTTTGGAGAATCTAACGGTGGTGTGCAATTTTGAACACAAAAAAGTCGGTGATCGTGTGAGTGTATCCTCACGGACGCGGGGAAGATTAATTTTCCATTTGTGTGTTCAATAATTAATTTTCCATTTCTAACAATAAGGAAACAAATTAAAAGCACACTGGGTTTAAATTGGTATGGCTCTTTTATTTCACTGAACCGAATTGAATTTACGAAGGTTATGGCTATGGTTTCCACTAATTAAACCGATTCCATTTTAAGGCCTTTTTCCTTCCGAAACAGAGAGGAAAAGATAAAACCCTTTAGAAAATAAAATACACTGATTTATCTATGAAGACGGGACTGGGCAGGAGAAGCCCATATTTAACAAAGCAAAAAAATGGAAAATTCGGAGATACACTCTCAATCGTGGTTCGGTTTATTATATAAAGGTTTTTTGTTAGAGATTTCTCCTCACTCTCAAATATTTATTTGCTGCCGTCATGGAGAAGAACCAAAACCCTAATACCTGGTCGGAGCTTCCTCTAGATCTCTTGAACTTAGTTTTCAAACGCCTCAGTTTTGCTAATTTTCGACGAGCGAAATCGGTGTGTTCGTCTTGGTACTCTGCTTCGAAACAATGCGTGCCCAAAAATCAGATCCCTTGGCTGATGCTCTTCCCCAAAGACAAAAACAGCAATTCATGCACGTTTTTCAATCCCGAGGACAAAGATTTTTTATACAAAACGCAAGATCTTGGTGTGGAATTTGCCAAGAGTGTTTGTATAGCAACCTACGGAAGTTGGCTTCTTATGCAAGATTCAAAGTATAATTTATACATTTTGAATCCATTCACCAAAGAGAGTATCGATCTTCCGGCTGTGGAATCACAACAACCTGCCATGGTAAAGGTTGAACGAACCATAGATGATGATTTTATCACTTTCGGCGATCACAACCACGTTAAGTTATTTAAAGGTAATAATACCGTACGTACCCCTGTGTTTTGGATTGACGAGAAAACCAAAGATTACATAGCTCTGTGGGGGCTTGGATATTGGTGTGTGGTTTATGCGAAGAAAGGAGATAAGTTGTGGAATCAAATTCCAGAAATTATTTTAGATTCTCTTGACATGGTTTACAAGGATCACAAGCTTTACTCATTTAGCTACAGAGAGCTTTTCACAATCTTAGATTTTTCTGGAGAGATTCCTCGACAGACCTTTCAACGTTTTATGCATGTGTATAGATTTGAGTGGTTAAGTCCTCGTAGTCGTCAACTAAGTAATTCATGGTGCCTTGCTGAGACAAAACTTGTAGTCACAGTAACCGGGGATGCCCTCTTGGTTGAAAGAATGTTAAGACCTAGGTCTAGAATCCAGTCATTCAACGTCTACAAGTTTTATTCGTCAGGGAATTTTTTTGATAAATATGAACTTGCAGATTCTTTGGGCGACGAGGCAATGCTTTTGGATCTAGGCATCACTGTGCTCGCCAATGAAGTTGAGGGACTCAATAGAAATGAAGCAGTCCGTCCTCGCTCTACATGACCGAGTCGGTCAAGCACAGTTGCGTTTAGTGAATAGGGTCTCTGCTAGGTGGGTTCAATCCAATTACGGTAAAGATGGAAGAAACGAGCAGACCGTGTTGGATACATCATCTTCGGTGGCAGTGGATGACGCAGCACTAGAAGATATGATGAAGCTTGTTAGCATCTTCGTGGATGCTAATCGTTTAAGGATGAAAGTGATCACGGGTCTTGTCAAACTTATGAACGATTCACAAGCGGCTCAATATCTTGAATCTTTATGCAAGTTTTTTCCTGGGTTTACGCTATAGGTTTTTAGTTTAGTTATTTATGATATTCCTAGGTTGATGATGTTTTCTTATTCAGAGTTCAGAGAGTATTTGTCTCAACTCTTTCGAATCTATTATAATAACGAAACCATCTGGTTATTTTCTCTACAATTGTGAACATGGATGTGTAAAACGTCAAACACAATCGTTATATTTGTCCTTTCCGTTTGCATATGACTTATAAATTTTGATATAGTATCGTACTCTTTTTTTTTTTTTCTTTTTTTTTATGCATGTACTATTTACTCTTTCATAATTTTTTTTGTTAAAATACTCTTTCATAAGTTCTATATATCAAAAATAGATTTTAAAAATCAAAATTCAATCCCGAAAACAAAACACAATAGTTTATAATCAAAACAACAAATCGAACAGTGAGCACAAAGTAGAACCGAGCACATGAGCTACGTGAATTTTGATATATAGAACTTATGAAAGAGTATTGATATATCGCCTTGATAGATATATACACCTATTTGATAAAATCAAGGCGGTTATCTAGGCTTATACATCTATAGAAAAATAAAATTTATAGGTGTATACACCTACTTGAATAATTTTGATATATCCTACCTTTTTTAATACATATATTTATTCTTTCATAAATTCTATCAATAATATGTTATATTTTGATGAGCGACATATTTAAATTCTCCAATCTAAGGACAAATGTAAGCAAATTTGGGAATACCAAAATTTATAGTATCTTAAGATTCCACTACTTACCATTTGACTTCTTTTTAAAAAAGACTTTACTAATTACCTAAATTGTATCTTTAAGATTCCACTATACTGCTATACTGTTGTTATCTCCTGAAATATTATTTCTGCCTTATTTATAACACTCTTTAATCGTTTATACACACATTTCTATTTTTTTTATGTTTTTTTTTTTCTATGTAATAATTTGTGAAGAACATCTGTGAATGATCAAATAACAGCTTGTAACAGAAGAAACTATGTCAAAACATTATGTCATGTGTAAAACAGTAAGATAGTCGTAATTATTTAAAACATTATGCCGAATTTTTAGTAACTTAATTAATACTAGTAGCAAGTAAACTTATGAATTAGTCTTCCAAAACAAATTATATGGGTATCATAATTTTGAAAATTTAAAAATTTACTGTGACTGAGAATTCATCAAATCTGCAATCATTATGATTTTCTGGTTGTTTTCATAGTCTTCGGATGATTTGCTTTTCATTATTTACACATTATAAAATCGATTCGAATTATTTTTAACATATAAAGATTTACAAATATATAACTGTACAACTTTGAATTTTTAAATTATGACATCAAAATCTTATGCTATAAAATGTATAAAACTTCTCTATACACACTTGCATATGCTTGATATTAGAAACACAACCTAAAACAGAACATACCCAAATAGGTAAAATGCATGGGATTATTACATTATTCGGATAAGGCTTTTATCTTTATCTAATAGTCTTCGGCCTACTTGCCTTGACCGAAAACCTATTATTTCCACGAATATGTTATTCAAAAGCGTCAAGAATCTTTATATCATATGACTAACAAGAACTTGTGTGCCAATATTTTTTTTTTTGTGTGTGTGTGTGTTTTTAACAATTGAATCTGAGCAACAAAGTGGGATGATAGAAATGGAAGGAGTTTAGTTCTTCTTAACCAAGCGAGTGACTATGAGGCTTGGTCGTTATAGGTTTTTTAGTTTTAATTATTTCTGATATTCCTTTGTCTACCTAGGAATAACAGAGAGTATTTGTCTCTACTCTTTTTGTAATCTATGATAATAACGAAACGATCTGATAATTTTCTCTACAATGGTAAACATCGATAATAAAAACAAAGTAAACGATGAAAGATTAACGAGAAATTGGACTGCATGGTATTCTCAGGATAACATGGATCGATTTATGCTAGGGAATTAAACAAGGAATTAGCGATGGTTTTAACGGTTTATGAACTACGAAACACTTATGTGTATCTACTTGTAATAAACCGATCACCTATGACTAAAATCTTCGTTATTCAACTAACGCAGGCACTGACGAAATTAAACAAGCATGATTAACAAGCTCGATTAAGGTTCGTAAAGTCCTACAACTCAACTAATGCATGTTGCAACACGATACTCATCCAGACTAGTTGTGATGTTCAAAACGCTTAGGATCAATCGCAAGTTAGCTATTCAAGTCGTTGGTTTACACGGGTTTAGCTTCCGAGGTTGACCCTTCTCGACTTTATGAAACTTTCAAGTCGAAGTATGCCTCGGTCACAAAGGCAAAGATCGTCTGTTATGGCGATAGTGGTAAGTCTAGGGGTTACAGGTTTGTGTCTTTTGAAGACAAAGCTGAGCAAAATAATGCTTTGAGAGAAATGTAAGGACTTTATTTGTTAAACAAGCCAATGCGGCTTGGTCCTGCTTGTGCAGAGCTGGTCCAAACATTTATAGTGTCTCAACGAAATAATAAATATCACATTTAAAAAACAAGTAGTTTTAAAATTTTCTTGTTTATTACTATATAAAAAAACCCTATTGTAACTTAATACTTATAAAAGATAAAATAGTAATACTTTTATTGTATTATTCAGTCATAATATTATTTAAAGATGTTAATAATATAAATTTAATCAAAGGATAAAGTATATATATATATTTAAGATTACAAAACTAATTAATATTTGTAAGTTTTTGTTCAAATTATTTCATACATCTGTGAAAAGTGGTGGATCCACGACTCTATAAAAGAAATACATTGTTGAAAAAACAAAGAAATCAATAAAAACATTAACCTGAAAGATAAATAATACTATATGACATGAAATGTCTAACGACTTAACGAGCACTAGAAACTTTCTATAGGTTTTTTTCTATAGGTTTTTTAGTTTAATTATCTCGGATATTCCTTGGTTGATGATGTTCATATTCAGAGTTCAGAGAGTATTTGTCTCAACTTTTTTTGAATCTATGATAATAACGAAACGATCTGATTATTTTCTCTACAATTATGAACATGGATGTGTAAATCGTCAAACACATCTTTCCGTTTGCATAATGGATAATATGGAAAAATGATAACTTAATACATATATAGTAGAAACCGTGAATAAGGCAATTAAAAAAAAAAAACTAAAAGGGTAGAAAAAATTAAAAAGCAGTGTAGAATGAAGAAGCTTCTATTCTCCTACACAATCATCAAAAACTTGTAGAGTTTTCCACCTTCCCCCATTTTGCCAAAGTCTTGAGAAACTTCTTCACCTGCAACAACAACATTACAAATCAAACTCACACATTACAAATCTACATATATAACATAACATATATGATGATTTAGTCTATATCTTATATAATTTGTACCTCGGAAGGGTCTCTAAGAGAGTAGAATGCATTACTTTCTTTTGGAACAGACGATACCAATATTCCAAATCCTCTGTTCCCTTCCCTCAGTACCTTGAATGCATCTTCATCAGTCTTGTCATCTCCAATGAAGATTGGGAGGAACTCATCGTTGTTGCTTAATCCAAGAGACTCTAACAGAAACTCGACTGCTTTTCCTTTGTTCCACTCGATCACAGGACGAACTTCTAAAACCTGATCATATCAACAAAACTATGTTAAGGGATTTGGATCTAATATGAGAAACCAGAGTGATGTTTGTTCATCAAGTAAAGTACCTTTCTTCCGTGAGTTAGACGCAGACGAGGGTATTTTTTCAGGTGGTCATGAACGCGTTGAGCAACGAGTGGCCAGTCCTTCTCATCAACATTACGGTAATGTACAGAGGTGCAGAACTTGTGGTTCTCCACTTTTGCACCTTTGATACATTTAGTTATCTCAACGAGGCTACTATAAACCTCTTCGATGACGGGTATGAACTCTTTAGCAGGCTGAAAGAGGTTTACCTCCTCACCCTATTCAGAAAGAAAAGATTAGAATTTACAAGAGTTGAGTTGATTTATATATATGTTCAAGGAAAATGAGGTAATGATTTCACCTGTTGGTCAGTGGATTTTATACAATTGGGGTCTTCAGGGGACCCATGTGGATTTACAGGAGTCATTATGTCCATCCCGTGACTACCCGCGTAGTAGAGTTCGGTTAGTCCTACCAATTGGTATACCTGCATTAACAAACTCAAAGTGTATTAGTGTTTTGAGTATTGTTTGGATTGTGCTGATACAATTAATGTTATGGTTAATGGTTCAAAAGTTTCACCTTGTCACGGCTTCTACCACTAATTATTGCTGTTGGGAAGTACTTGGCGACATCTTTCACAGCAGCACGCATCTAAGAGAGATAGAGAGGGCAAACTTAGCCTTTTGTGTTTTAGACCAAAGAAAAAATATGAACAAAAAGGGGTTTTAGTTCTTACCGCATCAGACATGATGGCGCGATCAGGGTCATCAACGATTGGGGAAAGTGTTCCATCATAATCTAGAAACACAGCTATCTTCTTGTTCTTTGCTTGAGCTGCAATATGCGAAAACGAGGTAATCGCCGAAGGATACTTGAGCTGTCAAGATAAAAGAAAGAAAATGGTGAGGACTAAGAAAACAACAGAGAGATCAAAACATTTGTGAATGAAACCATGATATATTACTAACTAACCATCCATGCCCGTTGAGCAAAATCATCTTCAGGAGCAATCTCAATGTTGAAATCCTTGACAAGCCTTTTACGCGGTGGAGACGAGGATATCATCGCATCCAACCAACCGTTAGATCTAACATCATCGAGTTTAGGAATCTTCTTCCTAGAATTCATCATGAATCTCCCTGAAGGGAAGGATGATCCAAGTCTTGATTTGTTGACTGGTGTAGTAGGGTCACTAAGAACAGGGGACGTCTTGTTTATATTCAAATCCATCGAACTCTCCAAACAAAAATGCTTCAAACAAGAAATTCGATGGCTTCTTCTAAACAAACTTTGTTTTTTTATCCAACTCTTTTGTCAATGAAAAACCACCTCTTTAGTGTTTTCTTATCACTGCTTGTTGTTGAACTGTCCATTAAAAGTAGGTTTCCTGAAAACTGAAATTGACCACAAAACAGAACACTCAGCAAAATTGAAAAAGCAATACTAAATGTATGTATCATGAAAACTTAAAAGTGACAACAAAACCGAAAGCTGTTTACATTACCTTATCATCTCTAAATCTTCGATTGTTCAAAGCTTTTACCACACAAAAAACGTTATCAGACAGATCTCGAGCTTCAACCACAAACCTGTATAATTGTCCACCAAAATACAAGATTTAGTAACTTTTGGGGTTTCATAACATTAAGAAAATGAACTTTACATGTTCTTTAAAGAAAGTAAAGAGCAGAACATAACAAAGAAAGTCATGTGTTACCCATCTTGTAGTTTAATGATATAAAGAAAAAGGAGGGAGCCACTGATTTTGACAAGTACCGATATTTTCAAACTGCCTTCTTCTATAGGAACTATTATTAAAGTGGCTACCGACAAAAAAACTTGTCGCATACTCACTCAATATTTGACCAAATCACGCGTTTTAACAAATCAACCATTCTAAACATGTCCAATTAGTTCCTAATTTCAGCTTTCGACCTGAATAATAATAATAAAAAACAGTCACTGAAAAGGGGACAATTTCGGTGAGTTTTGCCTATACCAATGGTCAAAAGTACGAAAGAACAGAGTATGTAGCAAAAAGGAGAAAATTGTCGAATCAACAAAACAAAAACAGAGAGATCTAGAAATCTCAATAATAAACCTAAAAGGGATCCAAAAACTAAAAGAAATGTGAAACATAACGCTATATGATTGAGAGAAAACGTACCTGAATCAGACGAGCTGCTCTGTAAAACACAAAACAGAGCTAGAGAATCTCGAGAAAAAAATGCAGATTTTCTCGGAATCTCAGGGATCTCGAAAGGAGAAACCACTAAGAGGGAGATTAGGGATTTTTTTTTTTCTTATTTCGAAAAAAAAACCCTAAAAATTGCGAGAGCTCACTAAAAATACGGAATTTAGGAAGAGGAGGCGAAGGAGGAGAAGAGAGAAAATGAAGGAGATGGGCTTTCGTATTTATAGAGTCCGATGCTCTCAAAAATTCATTACAAATAAATAAAAATAAAATTAAAATGTCAGTTTCTCAAAGAGACAGAGAGAGACGTGGTTAACAAGGTTATTAGGCTGTTTTGTTTGAATCCCGAAAAAACCTCCCATGTTTGACTTATTTACCAATTTGCCATCGGACGACCAAGACCACGTTATAAAACTTTCTTTTTTTTTTTTTTTTTTTTTTTCGTCTTATAAAACTTTCTTATTAGCTTCTAAAATTAATATTTAATATAAGATAGTATATGATTAACGAGCTCGTCATAAGTCATATTCGGTTGTTTTCTTAATTCAATTAGTTTTTTGTGGAATCTTTGAACGAGTAGGTATATTACTTTGCAATTCATTTACGTTTCAAATCTTTGGTGTTATACCAAATGTGTAGAAAATTAATTTCTTACTTGACCAAAGGTCGTTAATTAATCTTGGTTTTGAACGGCGTGAAGCAGCCCTGCATTTCCACTTTTCTAGAATAATTATATAGAAAGAAAAAAAAACATTTAACGACAAATTAGAAACCGTGTTCACAAAAAAAACAAAACCTTAATAAGAAAACAAAACAAAACCGTGAGGCGGACGTTAGTTGTTAGCTGGTTCCTTAACGGACACGTGGCTACGAGTCAAGAGAAGTGAAAATATCGTAGGATCCACGTGTTAAATTAGTAATGGTGACGTAACCACGTGTTAGTTGGGCCTTAATGGGCCCAAAAAGGATGAACTTGCTTTTCTAGTTCCCATGTCACATTATTTGATTATCATTGCCTTTGGTTACAATTACAATGTTCGATAATTATATTGACATTCAACCAAATTAAGATATTTATTCTACTCAAAAATATAAAAAGATATTCGTTAATTAAGATGACGGAATGACGTGGAACATGACGCTAATTTAACGTTTATTAACGGTGTTAAGATGATGAAGAGTCATGATCACAGGACCCATAATAATTTAATGACCTAACTAAAGTTTAAGTTGTAAGTGACTAAGTGGACCTCTCAATACTGAATAAACGGTTGTGATTAGCTCTCCGTGATCACTTTTGTTTAGCATTGCATGCTTGTTGCCTTTTTGGTGGTGGAAATGACAAAAAGCATAATATAATCTATTTTTAATCATATTTTCCATGTAGCTAAATATAATTTCCTTTTCCCCAATTGGAAGAAAGAAATTCATCGTATATGAATTAATTATATAAAAATCAACAAATAAACGTTTTAAGTGTTGCAAATCAGTAAACCGGGCCTTGTGGCCTAGTGGTAAAAGAGTCACAGTTGTGATTTCCGTCGCCAGGATTCAAGGCACGGCTACTGTCATGTTTATATAGGGTAATTGCCAGCTTCGTAAGATTAGTTTTTGGGCCTAGGAAACTTTTGGGAGATCCGCAGTTATTCAAAAAAAAAAATTAGCAATGAGAGGTTAAAATAAATAAATAAAATAGGTAGATTTTGGATTTTGTTTTTGCAGCGGATTTGGAAGGTTCACCGTGTATCCTACGCTGCATATATGACGACTGACGAGTCACAACCATACGCTGACGCCATGATGACTCAACTTCACTTTACAAAAAAAGGACAAATTCATGAATTCGGATTATTGACAAGGTTCCAAGGTAGAGAACATTTGACTGATTGTTCAACCTCATACCTTCTCGAGTCTCCATTTGATTACAAAATGTTTTGGTTAAATAAATTTTTCTGACAACTGTTCAACATATGTGTATGAAACTATGAATTATGAAATAAGAAAACAAGCCAAACATGGATTGAGTGGTGAAACTTTCACAAAATGGGCAAACTCCGTAATTACTAGTTACTCATTCCAAACTCCAAAGTTCAAATGTGATAAACCTACCACATACTAATGTAATTCTACGGTTAAAAGGACTATCAGGGTCACTTTTCTCCTCTCTTTATAGTCTTTGCAAAATTATGATAATCAAGAAAATACGCTCACATGATGGTGGGCGGGTGGTTGGTGGGCCCTGGTTGTTTGGGTGAAATTCCTTCTACCCCGGCTTCGATTTCTTCTCCCGCTGTTATCAACATAATGTGGGAAGTCTGTCAGTTGGGCTTTGGCCAAATTGGTTTACCTGGTAGTCAGTAATGCAGGCGGCCTGACTACCCCCTGACATTTAGTCGGGAGACACACCAAACTCGGGATAGGCAGAGTGGTAGCCCGAAGGGCCTAGCCGTCTAGCACGGTGGACAAGTCTACTATGTAGCATCTCGGTGCGTTTCTACCGAAACCGACCGGATAGCCGCTAGGGTATATAAAAAAAAAATAGCTTGTACTAGTTAACCATTTTTAATTTGTAGAAAAAAAAACTATTTTCTGTGAAGACAGCTTGATGTGAAGAAAATGTTGATTCAATAATGGAAAAAACATGTGTGCCGACCACTAAGTCTAAGCTCAGTTTGTCAAAGTCCACATGTTATCAGAGTGATAATGATAAGACAACATTATATGTTAACATATAATGTTATAAGATATAATGTTATAAGTCATCTGCATATGTGTCTCCACGTATCTTCACGCGTACATATATTTACAGTCAATGCATACATCGTATTATATCATAAATGTCTCAAATTACATGATTCGGCTACTTAAATACGCGACAAGTTTTGTAAAATAATCTAAAAATTTGTTACGAACCATCATAAAATAATGGAACAAAAAATGATTGTTGCTATTTGCTAATGTAAGCAAACAACTAACTGCGATTTATATGTCAGAACGTGACAAATTATACAGAAAACTACCCTACATTGTATATGTAATATTCAACATATAAACTATATGTTTGGTCTCTCGGAAAATAGTTTTGAATAGTAATGAAGTTTGTAACTACCATATTAGATATTCAAGTGTCTACCAAATAGAAATCATGCGATATATGATGAAAGCATTTACACAAAAACTACTTTATTATAACAAATGTAATTTGATTCAATGACCAAGGAATTTAATTAATTACAGGACTCTATATTAGGGATCCAATAGATAAAATAACTCAAATATACGTATACGGCATGTTACGTGAATATTATTTAGTTTTAAATTTTATATTTTGCAAGTGGTTAACAATCCTATAAAAATGATTAGTTATCTTTTTTTCTTGGTCACCAACAAATGATTTCTTATTAATCTACCGACTAAATAATATTATTTCATATGAACAATATTTTTAGTATAGTATTGAATGTAATCACAAATTAATGAAAATAATAATTTACATACACATGTACAACACTGCCAGCTAGCAATAGAGGAATTAAAGCATATTGCTCATTAAATAAATGGGAAGAAGTGATAAGCACTATTGATTCAACAAAACCTCAAGAATAAGTCGTGTATCACTCATACAAAAAAAAAAAATTAAAAAAATAAGTCATGTATCTTTATATATTATGTGACCAGTTGGCCAGGCAGGCCATGTATATATTATTTATAAATTGCATGAGTATTTTTGATGATTTCCAAAACGGTTGATTTGTCTCTATTACTCAGTATATAACACCGAATTAATTAGCTCCCTCGTTTATTTTTAGGGGTTACGATACTTAGTTGGTCGACGCCAACGTTTGTCAAATCTTTATTTGTTTTAGAAGATAGTTGTTGATGATTTTTAGTTGGCCGTGTTGTGATTTAGCGAAGAAATTTACGTTTCAGAACAATAAAACTGTTTAAATGAGTTTCTTGTAAGTTTTATAGTATGACTTTAAAGTTTAAACTATGATTACAATTTTTATTTTGACTCTTGATCGGTTGACCCTCTTTACAAAAAAAATGAGAGAATTCAATACAAGCCTGCCTATTGGGGTTCTTCTTGGGCCACATAATGCTTTTCAGCTATGTCATTTTTGGGCCTATTGACGAGTTGGAAATATAAATACCCATTCTGGTTAATTTCTTTGAAACTCTTTCAAGTAAAGAGATACATATTCCCAAAACCAAAAATTTGAATATACTCAAATGGTACTTTTTTTGTTTCGGTTTCATTCAAAACAATGAAAAAATTGAATTGAAAACAGATTTACCTTAATAGTAATGTTAACTTAAATGCATAACAATCTCAATTTCAGGTGATTAAGAATTTGACAAAAACAAAAGGATCATTTCCCCCAATTACTTTTGTTCTTATTGCTTGTTTCAAAAGGAACAATAGAATTTGTTTCCTCTCACTCAAGAGCAATAGAAAAACAGAACCATCGCCAAAAACATTATCAAAGATACTCTTAACCACACTTTATTAGCATCAAACCAAACTAACAAGAAGAAGAAACTGAACCTAAAGAAGTTTAATCCGTACATATTCACATATTTGTAAACAAATTCTTCTTTTCTACAACTAATCAATCACCTTGCTGATCAAATCCCCCAAAACCCTAATCTGACAAAACAGAGATTTTTAATTGGGCAAAGCAAGAATCTCGAAATCTTGAAGAAGAACCTGATCTTTAAACCCAGCAAGAAACTGACATAAACCTTCAAGAAACAGAGCCGCTTGATGCTCACTCGTAGCTCCAACAATGTCCATGATCACACTCTTCCTCAAACGATTGGCATCAACAAAAATACTCACAAGCTCTTCCATCTCTTCCTTGGCCGCTTCATCCACCGACGTTGAAGCTACCACTGCCGTCGCGGGGAGCTTCTTCTTCTTCCCCGCTTGATACGACAAGACCCAATTCTCAGAAACTCGAGCCACGAAACTTCTCTGTGCTTTCCTCATACGATCCATTAAACCAGGAACCATAAGTCTCATCGTACACTCAATCTGATCGATTCTTTTCACCAATTCATCAGAAGGATCTTTCCACGCCGTCGTCATCTTTAACGGTTGATTCATAAGATCAAGAGAAGTCTCGTCGTCTTCGTCGGAATCTTGATTCTCACGATCGATGAAAGAACGGAGGAGATTAGTGAGGAGATAAGGATGGATATCGCCGAGGAAAAGAAACGGAGTCTCGAGAGAGTTGCGCCATGAAGGGAAGAGAAGGTAAGGGATGGTGTTTGGATCGGCGGCGAGATCTAGGGTTTCGTAGTATAAGACTAGGTGACGGAGGACGAGGTCTACGTTGGAGGAGAGGACGGAAGCTGAAGCGGCGGAGGAAAGTGATTGACGGAGCAGAGGGAGGCAGTTTTCGGTTAGGGTTTTGGACCAGTCGTCGTAGAAATCATTGAAGCGACGAGAAGGTTTCTTGCGGGAGAAGAAAGAGAAAGGCATTTTCTTGGAGAGTGAAGAATTTGTGAAGATTTCTTGAGGTTTTTATCTGTTTTCAGTGGGAAGGAATATATATATATATATATAAAAGATTAAAAGTACTAATTAGTGTTACCGGTTTAATGAAAACCAATTAATGGGCCTTTTCTTGTAGGCAAGTTTTAGTGGGGCTTCTGTTTGGACCCCTATTCTAAAAATCCCCGCCTAGCCCAATTAATCTCCGCTTAATCGGTAGGTCCATCCTATCCGCCTCGATTAATGACTAATTCCCTAAAGAAATCAGTTATCCGATTACTCTCCGCCTAATCCGATTACTTTCCGCCTAATTCGATTACTCCCCGACTAATCTTACATATCTCAATTATTTTTAGATTTGCAAGTATAAATTTTTTTTTATTTTTTTTATTCAGTCATTCAAAATGGGAGTTTGTGATGTTTTACAATAACTTATATTCAAATTTTAATAAAAATCATAAATTTACAATAAAAATCATAAAAATTTGTCTCAAAAATAAAGTTTTATGTGTTTTCTGCAATTTTGAAAACAATATTGGATTAATATGTTTTAAAAATATTAAAATAACCTTAAAACTAATCCCCGATTAATCTCCGATTTTAATCCGATTTTCTGATTAATCGCTAGGCCCATACCGAGCGCCCGACTAGCGTTTAGCAATTTTCCAACCAAGGGTTTGGACCACTGGTGGTTATTTTTAGGCTCTCGCAAAACAACTAGATTTTACCTATTTGGTTCTTCCAAAAGTTAAATATTTGATATACTTATATTATGATGTAATTCAATTTTAATATTTCATAGAAAAAGACATAATAAGTTATTATGTACTATATCAGTCGAGAGCACCCGTATATCATAAATAATCTGTTAGGAAATCTATACTATATAAAAGTCGAGGCTATAAGCTTCTCAGGCCGTCCACGTGGAATTTTAAACCACTAATCGGGATTAGACACCTCGTTGGTTAACATTTTTACACACCACGTTAATTAACATTTTTTAAATTATAATATTTTCTATATTAAGATGTTTGGGAAAAGGAAAAATTTTTTTGGAAATTTTTATTTCTATATTTGTAAAGAATAAATAATTAGAAATAGTCCATGTCAACATAAAAATTAAACTCACGTAGACACGTTTACTTTTCTTGAATAAAGGAAAATTTTCAATAACCAAAAAAAAATAATTAAGTAAATGTTAAAAAGTTTTATGTTTTAAATTGTAAAATATATAATCAAACAACGGAAAAGAAAATTTCCAAAGTGTGAGGAAGTTAAAATTTAAATGAAAAGGAAAAGATTAATAACCTAAAGGAAAATTTCTTCTTAACAAACCATGACAAATAAGAAAGTTTCTAGAATCTAAATTAGTAGTGATTTATGTATAAATAACCATCTATGGACAATTGGTACTTGAGAGATCAAAGAGTGCAAATAAAGAGCCTATTTGCACTCTTAAGTTACTATGACACATTCTATGCTTGCGGAATAGTCTACAAAACTGGTGTCATCTTATGGGATGAGACTCCCAATGCTTTGAAAGAAGGATCTTCAATAATCATGTGTTATAAGCGGTCTTTGTGGTGTGGGAAAAGGAACTCTTATATCAATGCTTATGAAGGAGTTCTTCAATGTTTGGGTTTTCATTGAGCCACACAACTCGAACTCCGATCTATGGAAAGAGATGGTGTTCATTATCACTTTGCTGATAAAAAAAAGTTATGGAGAAAGAGTTCAAAGATGGAAAGTTTCTTGAGTTTGCTTATGTTCACGCTAATCTCTATTGAGTCCGTTGAAGTGGTAACGGATGCAGAAAAGGTATATAAGAAAGCTGGTTGGTTAAATTTAGAATTAGCAAAGTTTGCGACAAAAGTACAGCAAAAACTCTGATATGTTTTAACCTAGAAATCATTGTCATTAAATCAAATATGTAGACAACTAAAGAACAACAAAAACTCTGATGTTCTGGCCTACCAGTAAGTTTTGTGTCTGAATTCTATTACTGTTCGTCAATGAAGCTGTCCAGTTTTTAATTTAGTAGTACAGAGTATAGACAAAGAAGTTACAAGAAAAGTGATGAATGGCTAATTGGTAGAAAGACACTCTTTACTTTGGTAGTAAAAGAAGCAAATTTGAACATAACAGAGCCGGTCCTGATGATAATAAAGGTTCCAACCAAACACGTTTACCACTTGACCAATTTAACTTCACACTAAAATATTGGCCCCTAAAACTAAAACTAATAACATGCCCATCCAGATCCATGATTGCTCTAAAGCTGTTGCATGAAAAGCTCTCTGCAAATTTTATAATCATCGTAAGCTTCAAAAAATACAAATAGTTCAATTTAACCATCGTTATTAATTTTAACCGGAACAAACCGATTGGTGAAATTGGATTAAACCGTGTCAAACCGGTAACCCTAAAATAGCTTGGGTTCTTGGTATTTCGGAGCTCCTGCAACGTTTCTTCTCATCCATTTTGACCGGAAGCTCCATAGTTCAAACAAGATTTTTTTTTCCCTCTATAACTGTCCACGTGGAATTTAAAACGACTAATCACAGTTGGACATCTGATTAATTAACATTTTAAAATTATATAAATTTTCTATATTAAGATACTTACAAAAAGAAAAAAAAAATAGTATGGAAACAAGAAAAATGTAATTTTAAAACAAAAAAACATATGAAAAGAAAAAATGTAAAATTTAGTTATTATAATACATAAAAAATTATAATTCATATTTTAGGAAGGAAAAATATAAAAATAACTATTGTAAATATAATATATTTATTTAAAAAACGACGGTTTTTACATATTTATAAAACAAATATAATTTCAATTTTCCTTGGCAAGCCTTTAATATGTTTGAAGTTTATGTTTTTGCATTAAGAAACAAACAAGTTTCTAGACTTTGAAAATAGTATTGACTCAGTTGAGAACAAACATTTTCTAGAGAAATTGTTAAAAATGCCCCTTTTTCAATACCCCTTTTCAAAAATGCCCCATTTGAGAGTCCATTTTTAAGTTTGTCCTCTTTTAATTTTTAATGACCATTTTACCCTTATTTGAAACAAAATTAGGTCCACAAAATACAAAATATTTTTTGGCGGGAAAAGTGATCCCGCAATTTTCCCGCCAAAACACTTGTAAAAACCTTTAAAAAACCTTGTAAAATTTTCCCGTAAAAATTTTTCCCGCCAAAAAATTTTCCCGCCAAAAAAATTTTTTTGCGGGAAAAGTGATTCCGCAATTTTTTTTGCGAAATTTTTTTGGCGGGAAAATTTTTGGCGGGAAAAATTTACAAGGTATTTTAAAGGTTTTTTACAAGGTATTTACAAGTGTTTTGTAAGGTTTCACAATGTATTCTAAAAGGTTTCACAAGGTACTTTAAGGTTTTACAAGGAAGTTACACCTGGTACTACCTCATAAAAAACCCGTAAAACCTTATCACTTGTAAGACCATCATCGAAACGCCGAGCAACTCTTATAATA
>NW_003302549.1:8549093-8554851 GCF_000004255.2 Arabidopsis lyrata subsp. lyrata | reverse complement strand
TATAAAAAACTTGTAAAGACTTATAACTTGTAAAAATCTTATAAAATAGCTTGTAAAATCTTATAATATCTTATAAATACCTTGTAAATACGTTGTAAAACCTTTTAAAATACATTGTAAAACCTTATAAATACCTTGTAAAAAACCTTTAAAATACCTTGTAAATTTTTGGCGGGAAAAATTTTCCCGCCAAAAATTAACGCCAAAAAAATTGCGGAATCACTTTTCCCGCAAAAAAAATTTTTTGGCGGGAAAATTTTTTGGCGGGAAAAATTTTACGGGAAAATTTTACAAGGTATTTTAAAGGTTTTACAAATTTTTACAAGTGTTTTGGCGGGAAAAATTGGGGGATCACTTTTCCCGCCAAAAAATATTTTGTATTTTGTGGACCTAATTTTGTTATATTTCCTTATATATTTATGATATCTTTTATTAAAAGAAGGGTAATTTAGTCATTTTGTACATAAAAGGGGTATTTTTAAAAATGGACATCCAAAGGGGGCATTTTTGAAAAGGGGTATTGAAAAAGGGGCATTTTTGTGAGTCTCCCCATTTTCTATATACATTTCTTAAGAAGAAAGAATAAATGCTATTGTTTTAGTAAACCATATGATATATAAGTAACAAGAAAAGTATAAACCTAAAAAAAACATATGGAAACAAGAAAGTATGTAAAATTTTGTTATTAAAATATATAATGATGTAA
The DNA here is from genome assembly GCF_000004255.2 of Arabidopsis lyrata subsp. lyrata. Taxonomy (NCBI): domain Eukaryota; kingdom Viridiplantae; phylum Streptophyta; class Magnoliopsida; order Brassicales; family Brassicaceae; genus Arabidopsis; species Arabidopsis lyrata. Next base: position 8,554,145 of record NW_003302549.1, on the reverse strand, counting down.
TATCATTACAATATTAAGATACTTATAAAAAAAGATTAAAAGTAATATATATGGAAACAAGAAAAATGTCAACTAAAAAAAAAAGAAAAATATAAAATGTTATATTATAATATATAAAATATTATCATTATTAGTCTCATTAAATTTACCAATATCTCATCCTAATCACAATTTGGGGTCGGTATTTTGGTTTGATTTCGAGTTAATATGATTCGGCTATTTCCATTTTAAAAACACATTAAACACATTAAATTCAGTTCAGTTTGGTTCAATTTGGTTTGGCTTAGTTTGGTTGGACTTGATTAGGTTTGCTATTTAAAAGAATTTTTTTATAAAATTCAAAGAATGACAACAAATTGAAGCACGAAAAGTAAATATTTATTACTGTGATCAATAAATAAAAAAATCCGTATTCGTCTCACTAAATTTGAATAGAATGATCAATCAAGAGGTATGTTAAAAAAAATACAAAAACATGGTATACAATCGAGAGTAGTCAAGGGCGTTCGGTCATCCGATCGGTTCCGGTTTGATCCTATTAAGCTACTTAAATGATTACTAACCCCAAAAATTTATTAAAACAATCGATAAATATAAACCTCCGCGTAGCGGGGGTTAATACCTAGTAAAACAAAAACTTGAATTCATATATCTCTTCCATGCAATTGCACTAATTTAGTTTACTTCAAATTTCTCATTTTTTTTAAAAAAATAAGAGGGACTAAAAATTCCAACACAAAAGCACACTTATCTGATCTTATAATACCCTAATTAATGAAAAGATAGTGGTGCATATTGAGAAATTAATATGCTAGAACTTACAAACTGTATGTATGCCATGACAAAACTTTTTTAATAATCATTATTCGCGTTGTCTTTTAGTTGATAAAGAAATATTATCATATAAATTTGTTAACAAAAAAAGATATTATCATTCGTTCATTTCCTGAAATCAAGTGAGTAGATATACTTCGACCATATGTACATAACTTGAAAGATCACTAAACTAAATGACATAACCGAATCTTACTATAAGAGTAGTATAATTGATGAAGAATTATAAAGTAGTTTTTTTTGGCAAATAATTAAGAATTATAAAGTAGTTTGGTGTGGGATTCTATTTGTTATAAAGTTATCTTCACAAAAGGTCAAAATGATAAGAACATGGTTACAGATTTAGCAGCAAATTAATTAAAACATTGAGATCCTTGATTGGTGGATTAACAACAAAGTTAATAAAAATTTTAAAAATCGCATCTCATTTTTTTTTTAATAATTGATCAGATTGTCCTCTTGTCCCCAAACATATCTGACGTTTTACCTACCTTAGTCTTTCGCTGTTCGTATACTTGTTTTGTGGATATTGTTCAATTGTTACAGTGTTGTTGATTGCCACATGCCGATTATTTTTCGAGCCGTTTGACCTTGGCTCAAGCCAACTTATCTTTAAACCCTAGACATAGAAACGAACACTCCGATCAATCTCGTTACCAAACCACACGGTCAACACAATTGCAATTACTATAATGGATTGGGAAATGAATATGTTCGGACATAAAATAGTGACTTCTCTTCTAGATGCTGCACTTCAGCAAGCGTTTCTTTGATACTGTCACATCTGAAGTTAAGAAAAATGCAGTATCTAATATTGGATTTCGAAGACGATATTAAATAATCTCAAATTTTGTATAGTACTGCTGTTATTTTTTTCTTCTTACAATATCCCCTCTATACAGAATTACATATTAAAATTTGTCGTTATTTGATTCCTTTCTCGGTCGGCTCGGGAGGGTTCATGTGGTCTAATTAGTACTATAAGTTAGTAAGAGGACTAATTAGCTGACGCTATATATATTTGATTTTACATATAATTAAGTCATGTCCTAGTTAAGAACTCGATCCAAATTATCATTAGAAGTTGCATCTTGTGTTATTATATTGAAGACATATATGATTATATAGTATTAAACATCATGAGAAGCTTTTTGGAACTAGTTATCTATATATTAATTCCTCCTGGATTATTTGGTTATATCTCAAGATATAGCTGGCGGATAGAATGCTAATTGTGATTATTTATGCAAATCCTTTGCAATTTTGGGTGGTTTTTTATTATTTTTTTTGCATGAAAGGGTGGTTTTTTTTTTGTTATCTCAGTATTCATATATGGTCCATAATGTATCAATTTCCTGGATTAAGAATTTAAGACTACAAGTAAGTTACGTAAGAAAGATATCAAAACCAATACACACGCAAATTTCTTACACTAATCATTGAGTTTAGAAAAATCTATTCAAAATTAATCGCATGCATTAGTTCATAATCTAATTAAGAGGTTTTTCAACTATAAGTATGCGAGAACTCAACTATGATTTATCCAATAAAAACAGCAAATATAAACCAGCCTGTGCACGTTAGCTATAGCCTATATGACATTGTCATAAATATTTTACGAAAGTATAATTGGAAAGAATAGATCCATTACGGATGTATTGTACCGAATGCTCTAAAATTAGGTACACAAAAGTACATAAATTTCTTACTTTTCAATCCTTCCCTTTGATAAGCCTCCCAAATTCTTTATTTCCATTTTTTTCTCTTTGGCCAAACAAATACATTTTTCTCCTAAATAATTTTGTAATACATTGGTTCTTCTAATAAAAGTGGTAAATATGTTTAAGAATTTCTGCTAAATTTATAAATTATAATTTAAAATTTTTATTCAAATTTTCTGAACAATATCAAATCACTAAAAAGTCTGTAACGAGTGAAATTCCGGCCAAAAAAATCTCAGATAGGTAATAAAAACATGTCTTATTCATATATACATATAAGAAGAGAATAGGAAAAGAATAGAGATTAAAGGAGAAAGCACTTTCTGTGAACCGAAACATGTTACGCAGATCGCAGGCGCCGTGCCGACTGCCGACCAAATCCCCACTCCATGTCTCTCCAACACACATGCTCGGCTTTTGTCTTCTTCATTATCCGATTATCTTCCCAAAAAAATTAAATTTTCATAATATATATTTTTGACCTGAAATAATTAAATATATGTGGAAGGTTTTCATTTGGTCTCCATATCTAGGCTATATCTTTAAACATGGCCGTTTATGTTATCTTGTATTTTCTATATATTATAGATCGACATATCTCTTATCAAAACCCATATTATTAGATTTGGAATAAGACTTAATTAGTCCATATACATAGACTGATAGACACACCCATATGTGCATGTACAATAAATGACATATTGAACATAAAAATGATTAAATGAGTATTTATTAATAACAAATAAACAATACACAACAGTCGGATCTTTTAGATGCAACTACAACAAAAAGCATAATTTTTGCTCACTTGCATAATGATCAGAAAAGTTTGACTAGCTACTGTTTTTATTTTGTCGTGTTAAGGAATAATGAACACGCACATATATATAACATTTCGAGTCCTTTCGATCGGAAAAACAAAGTTTTCGTCGATCTCTCAAGTTTGCATTTAAATTACAACGAACTTGTGACCAAAACAAAACAAAAATTCTACAACGAAACTTGTTAGTCAACGTCTCAACGATCTTAAATTGCATATTACCGTACGAATGTACATAGTTGAGATTGACTTTGTTAAAACGTTATGCTCATTAAATTGAGTTTGACCTTGAAAACGCTAACAAGGTATGACGACTATTCACCAATGAAATACATCACAAAAAAGGTCTGGTCACCAAAAACTTAAGCTTAATTTAATAAGCTAGGTTGAGTACTAACCAGCACCGGTTTATAGAAAAAACCCGGTTCAGAACATCTCCCTTATGTTTTTTTTTTTTTTTTTTCCAACATCGTAATGTCAAATTTTTGTTCTCAAAATTATGATAAAATCATGAATAGCATGTTGTTTTTGTTTTCAACGATTGACAAATATTCTTGACTTAAGAGTTTGGTCTTGACACAACGTAGCCTCGTGGCATAAAACATCAATCAAAGAATCGAAACACATATATCTCGTGATCATACGAAGAAGTAAAAACCTTTTTTTCTGAAGTTAAAACCTAATGCTAGATAATCAATAAAATTTTATAATTTTACTTAAAAAAAAAACAAAAATATTTTTGTATTAATGACATGTTAAATTTGGAAAACAATACATCATGCACATGTATACACGCACGAACACACACATTCAACGGTCACACCTCAGAGGCTATAAAAAAAGGTTGCTTTTGCTCTATTCTCAGAATCAAATCAGTCTTCTTCTTCATCTAGAACTGTAACACAAAACACAGAGAGAGAGAGAGAGACATTTAGCAAAATCAAAGTTTCTAAATTTTCCAGTTTAAACCCATTTCTCAAAACGCAATTTCAGATATACCCGTTTCATAGTTTCTTCAAAAGGTTTCATTTTGTTATATGGGTCTCTGTTTTCTCGGAACCTTAACAACTATGAAGAAGCTTCGAGGTTTCAAGATTGGACACAGGTTCGTCAAGATCTTCAAATGGATAATCCGAAGTAGAAGAATCCAAACCGGGAAACGCCAATGCCTGACCGGAATTCTCAACCCGGTTACAAAAATCTACTCTTTAGCACGGCGGTGTATCCGTCGTGGAGCCAATAGACTGTGCGGAGGAAAGAAACAAGTTCAACTTGGTAACGAACCGAAGACGCCGTCAGTTCCAAAAGGGCATTTAGTGGTTCATGTCGGCGAGTCCGGCGATGATACACGGCGCGTGGTGGTTCCGGTGATTTACTTTAACCATCCTCTGTTCGGAGAGTTGTTGGAGCAGGCGGAGCGGGTTTACGGGTTTGATCAACCGGGTCGGATTACGATACCTTGTCGGGTTTCGGATTTTGAAAAGGTTCAGATGAGGATCGCCGCATGGGATCATTGAAGAGAAATTTTAAGATTCTCTAATTCTACCTTCATTCTTTTTTTTTTTTTTTTTAATTACCAGAGAAAAAAAGAGTCATATGTCAAGTTTGTGTGAATATTACGTTTGTAGGTTATACACATTATACAATTCTATTGGGAGAACCGGACATCGACCGAGA
>NW_003302549.1:8546550-8548993 GCF_000004255.2 Arabidopsis lyrata subsp. lyrata | reverse complement strand
CTTGTCACATGTAAATAACTCTAGATATCATAACTAACCCCATGTCACGAAATATATTTATTAACTTGACCTACTCCATGTTTATTATTAAATTATATAATACCATCATCCAATTCACTTTTTCTTATTAGACCTTCCACGATCTCCACATTCTTCCATAATCTTAGGCGATCATCTCGATCGTCGATCTCGGTCGATCTCCGGTTCTCCCAATAAATTCTATGTTATTCAAACACGATTTGTAATGAGAGAATACTTATTTATCAGTTTATAATTTTATTTATACATATATTCTGGATATTGAAGATTTATGTCTTTATTGTTTTGTTTATTACACACAAGTGATTTGTATGATGGTATCATATAATCTCTTACCAACATGAGTAGGTCAAGTTTTTTTTTATATTTTGTGACATGGGGTTAGTTATGATATTTAGAGTTATTTAACATGTGAAAAGAAACGAAGTTCAGAACAAAATCATACTTCATATTGATAACGGTTTGGTAAAACAAGAGAATTGATGGTTTGGTAACTTTGGTTAGTCCAAGGTTCACTTCAACATAATTAGTGAACAAAATATTGTTCAAATCTAAATTCTGTTATATATTTCTAGTAGATTGAGCAAGAATACAAAATAAGATTTAACATTTAAAGTCTTCGAATTTTTAGTTTTGAATCAAAGGTTTTACACAGAGAAAAACAATTGAGACACCCCAGTTAGCTTCCAAAATGTGGTTCATATAAATATACAATAATATTATGGTTAATATTTAATTAAATGTTAATATGAACATCAAGCTGGAGTAGCTCAGTTGGTTAGAGCGTGTGGCTGTTAACCACAAGGTCAGAGGTTCGACCCCTCTCTCTAGCGTTTTTTTATTTTCTGCATTTTAAAACCAAACAGAGATCTTTTTTTCCCTACAAATTTAACTTTCTTTCTTTGGTTCTAAATCAATTTAATACAAAACTTTGTACCCTGCAATTGAAACTTTCAGGAAAGCTTTATATTTTAATGGTGTAACTTATCAAGGAATGACTAAAGTAAATTTATAAACAAATTAAAACGAAAAATTGTACCTTGTTGTCATTGAAACTTTCCTGAAAGCTTTTATACAGAGGATTAAGTAACCCAAGCAATTTTGAAGAAACTTAACAATTCTGAGAAAGTCAAGAAAGAGGTGAAACAACTTTACTTCTCTATTGGCGTAAATGATCAAGTAATGACCACATCAAATATATAAACTAATTAAGTCTTTTTCATAAAAAAATGATCATGTTGCATTTAGAGGTTTCTTCTTTTAGTTTCAGAGACCAAAATTAAATATATAAACTTCGGTCTTTTTTCATAAAATATGATCATGTTGCATTTAGAATTTTCTTCTTTTCATTTTAGAGACCAAATTAAATGATTACGACATGATTTTTTTTAATATATTTAGTTTTCTGCGACATTGCGCAGTTGTATTGTATATAGACTTGAAAAATGATGATTGAATATCTTATAAAAAAGTGCCATATGTTCTAAAACGTCTCGAGCACTCAAAAGTTTAGGCAAAACCATGATTTCCACCTCTCTTGCTTATACAATTTATCTTCTAAATTTAAATCCCACTAGCATTGTGCCTCTCCTAGAACAAAGTATGAGGGCGTTGCACATCAATGTGGATACTAACGAACATATGTTAATTTCCAACTGACTGATATAGAAAAATGGAATTTGGTATTTTTATTGTTTCCATAAAATAGAATGACTTGTTTTGCTTCGGTTATATAAAAGTAGTTCTCACGTTTTTAGAACAAATGCCCCACCCGAAATTTTGCTTTCATTTCCTTGCTTTTCTTATCTTATATATACATTTTTGAATACAATTATGAAATAAATCCTGGCTTTCACTACTATTTACAATGGAATGCCACTGGATTTAATTCTTAAGATTTGGAAAATTAAATAAAAGATATGAAAAAAAGATTTTGGCTCCAAAGATCTTGCTTAAATATGATGTTTCCTTTTTTTGTTAACGATTTTAAAGCAAGTTTTGTTATATTTCTGTTTGTTTTCTTAATTAGTTAATTTACACTAATTGTATTTGATTAATTTTTTTTTTGGTCGTAACTATGATTCATAATCAACACTAAACTTAGATTTTTAGTTGGTTTTGATTATAACTATAGTAAGCAACATCTATATATTATTACTTTATTATAATAAAAACATTACAACTATATGTTTTTTAAAGCAAACTTATAAATTGACTCGAATTGTATATGTTTTTAAATAAAAATATTATTAAAAAGAAATATAACAAAATGATGTTTAATTTCATGGGACGGGTTATATGGTGGGACGGGTTTGGGTCGATATTAATACGGGACGGTATACTACAGGTGAAATCCTAGGAATAACAATCAAATACAGTTATATAATCTTAAACACTAAATAAA
>NW_003302549.1:8544137-8546450 GCF_000004255.2 Arabidopsis lyrata subsp. lyrata | reverse complement strand
TATATCTATAGTATAGCTCCGCGGTGTACCGCGGGTTAAAATCTAGTAAATATATATTCTCAGAACAAATCAACAAATCAAATGCCATATAAGAAAGTCGTACACGTTTGGTCAACATTGTGAAGCAAAAAAAATACGACTATGTTATTATTTTGATTAGTTATATCAATAAGGTACATACCAAGACTCTCTATATATATGATAATGTACTTTGGAGAAGTCACATACAAAAAAAAAGAGAGCGAACCACTAGTCATTTCAAAAATAAATAAAAAAGATTAAACCTTTGTTTTTGCCGGCGATCATGGCTTACACAAACAAAGTTACGGCAGCGGCTACGGTTGCGACAGTGGTGCTGTTTCTAGCAGTTACGGTTGTGGATGCACAGTCAATGCCACCAATGCCAAAGTTGAATCCTGTGTGCGCGTTGGCGGAACTCCCAAATATCGTCCAACTTTGCTACTTTAACTTGGATTTGGTGCCATCTGAAGAGTGCTGCAATGATCTCAAATCGTCGAGCAATATACAAGTGAATTGTCTCTGCGACAATTTCATTGCACATCCTTCCAACGGCAATATCACTAGAGCTCGCTACGACCTAGTAAACAGCGCCTGTGGCGTTGCCGACAAATTTGCATGTAAAGGTATGTAATTTATTTTTGAGGATTTAATCTCTGATTTTCATGGCTTTTCCTTTAGTATTGTTCAAACTACATTTTGTTTTCAATAGGACAAATTTAGAGATATAATACCATTACTGATTACGCAAGATTTTTTTGGTTTCAGATTAGGTTATTATGCATGTAGATTCTTAATGCAATTTGAAACACAAGTTATTGTATTATTATGGTGATTAGTTGATTTTTGTTTTGTGTGTGGTAAAGGAGGAGCAAGCGGAGGGTCAACGAACAAGATTGCTGTATCCATGGGTCTCTTTGGTTTGGTTGCAAGTTTGTTATTTTAATTTATTTCAATTTGGCCTTACAAATTCTATGTAATTCTGAGATATCCCGGATATATATAAAAGAAAGATGTTGTAAAGGAAATGTTCAAACCCGCTAATCATATTATTTATTTACATATCATCACGCCTACATATTTACTAATAGGATTTTCTACAAAAAATCTTTTATATCGCTATTTTTTCCAACTTTACCCTTGAACTTAATGCATGTCAATCTTACGAAGTCAAAAAATAATACATATATAACCCGTCGTTATCATCGTCAAGTATGTAATATATTCATAAATAACATATCAAATCGGAAACCTCGAGACGAAGAGTAATCACGTCCATTTTTTGAATTTTGAAAATTAAATGTATGTGACCGTAAACACTTTTAGAAGATACATATGAGGGTTGTATTATGTACTATTTTTTTTATTTCATATGATTAATCTGCATTTAGAAAAAAAAATAGAGGTTGAAGTTGCAAACAAATAGCGACTATAAGGTTTTTTGCATAAAATTCTTTTTGATATGTATTATCATATATTTTAGTACTACCCTCAGAATAATATACGTTAATGAAAATACATTCATAGTACTTTTAGAAACTACTTGAGCAAATTCAAATTAAACAAAGAAAAAAATAAACAAGAGTATTTGATCAATTCAAAATACATTAGCAGTTTTGTATCATGTGTCAACCCCACGAGAGACTTACTGGGCAAAATACTTCCACTAGTAGTACATATGGTTGAATATGTACTAGTGGGTTCAAGGTCAAACCATGCTTGATGCAATATCTTTGCTGGCCGGAATCTTATTCCGAAAGGGTCAAGAGAATGGTGGGTAATGGACAGACCATTAACGCGAGAACAAATTAATTTCTTGTTTTGATTAATAGTATCAATAATGTACATAAGTATACATTCGACTATTCAAAGACTTTTGTATATGTAAATGATAATGTACTTTTGAGTTTTGAGAAGTCACATGCTAGAACAAAAGTGGGGCTAATAGTCATTTAACATAAAACCCCTTTTTTTAGTTTGCCGGAGTTGGATAATCAATAGTCATAAATGGCTTACACGAACATAATGGCGGTTGCAGTTACAACGGTGCTGCTTCTAGCGGTAGTGATCGCTCCTCAGTGGACAGAGGCAAAAAAACCACCGCAACAAACAGATACATCGGATACAGACCGTACATCAGGTACAGACCGTACAGTGTGCCCGTTTTCAGTCCCTGAAATCGTCCAAAATTGCTACGCAACGATGAGTGCGTTGCCATCAGAAAAATGCTGCAAGGATCTCAAAACGGCGAGCAAGACGGACGTGACTTGTCTCTGCAACAATGTCATGCACATC
>NW_003302549.1:8458454-8544037 GCF_000004255.2 Arabidopsis lyrata subsp. lyrata | reverse complement strand
TCTAAATGATTGATCAGTTTTATTATAATCCTAATAAAGATTGCTAATTAGTTGTATGATATCGTAAGAATCTTGATTATATTAATGAAACATATCTTTGAATTGTCAGCGCCGTCCAGCTTATAATGTTTTTCGACATTCTAATCTGTCCTTGGCAACTTCTTCGCTAAACATTCCATTTTACATATTTCTAGTTTTATTTTAACAGATTTCCTTCCATATATTACATGAACATGTCATAACATAAAAATAAAATACAAAACAAAGAAAATGCGAAGAACATGGGTACTCGCGGAAGAAAGCTGTAGGTTTTTAGGTCAACTATGTAAAACATATATGTATATTTAATAATTAGTAACCAACAATCTACATGCCAAGACTCCTATATATAAATTAAATGTAGTGTTTAAGAAGTCACATACGAAAAAGAAAGTGAGATAATAATAATCCAAAAAAAAAACTCTTGTTTTTGCCAACGTTTTAGACGATCAAATGGCTTACATTTACCAAATTTCAGCAGTTGTGTTTCTAGCGGTTGCGATTGCTCCGCTATTAGCTGACCCACAGTCACCGATGTTTCCCGATATGACTCCTGAATGTGCCACGGTTATGCCTGACCTGCTCGAAAAGTGTTTCGCAACCGGTAGTGTGACGCCAACAGAAGATTGCTGCACCGATCTAAAATCCGCAACCTCAACGCAAGTCACTTGCCTTTGTGATAACCAGGGGCGGACCCAAGATATTTTATTACCCGGGTCAAATTGCTATAACATTATATCATTAAACCAAATTGTGCTAGATTTAAATATACATAACCTATGCTATTAACAAGAAATTTTGAAATTTAAGGAGGTCAGTTGACCCTCCTTTGATACACATAGGTCCGCTACTGGTGATAACTACATTGCAAATCCGGCCGTTGCGAACATCACTGGACCTTACTCCAAAGCAATCACAACCAAATGCGGCGTTTTCGACAAATTCTCTTGCGACGGTACTAGTAAAGGTACGTTACCAGGCCAACTCTTTTATGTTATAGTAATTTCAAACAAGAATGGTGCGTTCATGGTAACTAATTGATTTTGGTTTTGTGTGGTGAAGGAGGAGAAGAAAAGAAAGGAGGAAGCAGCAGTAGCAACGGCAAAGGCAATGGCACGAGTCAGGGAAATGGAGGAACAACGAACAAGGTTGCTGCATTAATGGCTATGTTTGGTTTGGTTGCAAGTCTGGTCTTTGTTATGTTTTGATTTAGTTATTTTTTATTCATATCAAGAAAATATGTGAACCCACCAAATTTTATGTAATTTTTCTTATTCTTCTTCTTAATTTTTCCTCCCAAGAAAATCTGTGAACCCAAAACAATCACGTACGTTTATATGATTGCATGATTTTGCATCTGTTAACGTTTATTTGCATTCTTTGAATTCCAAAAAAAAAAAGACGTTTATTTGTATGTTTTAACTTTGTTTGGGCCATATTGATGAGCTTATAATGGCCCATGAAATACCAAGCTAGAAAAATGAGTTTGTGATTATGAAACTCGCCAACAAAAATATCAGTCGGTTTAGTTACAAAACAAAAATATCAGTCGGTTTATTCCAATTTTGACATTTTGGTTTGGTTCAATTCGATTTTCCAGATCAGAAGTCCCTCGAAGATATCTCAAAATCCACTTCACAGCATTCCAGTGTTCTCTTCCAGGATTGGAGAGAAAACGACTAACTGTACCAACAGCGTGAGCTATATCAGGTCTTGTACAGACCATAGCATACATCAAGCTACCAACTGCAGAAGCATATGGAACCCGTGCCATATCTTCCTTCTCTAACTTTGTTTTTGGACTCTGTTGACTGTTCAATCTAAAGTGTGTAGCAAGAGGAGTGCTAACAACTTTAGACTTGTCCATGTGAAACCTTTGAAGTACCTTTTCAATGTACCTCTCCTGAGATAAGTAAATCAACTTCTCACCTCTATCTCGAACAATTCTCATACCAAGAATCTGTTTCGCTGGACCCAAATCTTTCATGGCAAAGGACTTTCCAAGCTGGTTTTTCAACTCTTGAATTCTGCTCAAGTTCTTGCCAACAATCAACATGTCATCAACATACAATAGCAAGACGATAAAATCATCTTCACCAAACATTTGCACAAACACACAATGATCAGAAGTAGTCTTCTTATAACCATGCTCCCCCATAACTGACTCAAACTTCTTATACCACTGCCTTGGTGCCTGTTTCAAACCATAAAGACTTTTCTTCAAGCGACAAACTAAATCCTCTTTGCCCTTTTTCACAAAGCCTTCCGGTTGTACCATGTAAATCTCTTCCTCCAAATCTCCATGAAGAAAAGCAGTCTTTACATCCATTTGCTCAACCTCTAGATCAAGGCTCGCTGCCAATCCAAGTACAACCCGAATGGATGACATCTTCACAACAGGAGAAAAGATTTCATCATAATCAATCCCCTTCTTTTGGCTGTACCCTTTCACAACCAATCTAGCCTTGTATCGAGGTGACAAACTGGTCTCATCATGCTTAATCTTGTACACCCACTTATTAAGCAATGCCTTCTTGCCCTTAGGCAATTTTACCAACTCAAAAGTATGGTTCTCTGCAAAAGAATCCATCTCGTCACCCATGGCATCATGCCATTCATCTTTGTGTTCATCCTCTAAAGCTTCATCAAAGCTCTCAGGTTCTCCCCCATCAGTAAGTAGCACATACTCACTAGGATCATACCTTGTCGACGGTTTTAGACCTCTCTCAGATCTTCTAACAATAGGAGGGTCTCGGTAGTTGGTGTCTCACCATGATCGTCATCATGATCACCAATATCATCATCATGTGCGGGAGCATCTGCACCAGGTGTATCAACTTGAACCTCATCCTCGACCTGACCGTGAACCGATGTAGAAGGAGCAACCACTGAATCAATCAAACTCTCATAACTCTGAGTTGGATTTCCGGACTTGTCAATGTCCTTAATCGTTTGATCTTCCATGAACACAACATCTCTGCTCCTAATGAGCTTCTTCTCAACGGGATCATAAAATCTGTATCCAAACTCATCTTGACCATAACCAATGAACACACATTGTCGCGACTTCATCTCAAGCTTCGACCTTTCATCCTTGGGAATATGAACAAATGCCTTACACCCAAAGACCCTCAAATGACCATAAGAAACGTTCTTACCGGTCCACACCCTCTCTGGAATATCACCCTCCAATGGAGCACTCGGTGATAGATTCAGCACATGAACAACCGTGCTTAAAGCCTCACCCCAGAAAGTCATCGCCAAGCCTGATTGTGAAATCAAACATCTCATTCTCTCGACAATAGTTCTGTTCATCCTCTCAGCCAACCCATTCAACTGTGGAGTCTTAGGCGGCGTGAACTGATGTCTAATACCATGTTCCTTGCAATAAACATCAAATGGTCCAGAATACTCACCACCATTATCACTGCGGATACACTTCAACTTCTTTCCCGTCTGTCTCTCAACCAATGCCACAAACTGCTTGAAGTATCCTAGAACCTGATCTTTCGTCCTCATAGTAAAAACCCACAACTTCCTTGAATGATCATCAATGAAAGTGACAAAATATGATGCACCACCAAGAGATTTTGTTTTCATTGGACCACACACATCTGAATGAACCAGATCAAGTACCTCAGGTTTTCTAGAAGGTGCAGAAGACTTGAAAGAGACCCTGTGTTGTTTTCCCCGCAAACAATGCGCACATTTATCCAAGTGCAAACCGGAGATACCTGGAATAGCTTCCTTCTTAGACAACACAGACATTCCCTTCTCACTCATGTGACCGAGTCTCTTATGCCACAATTCCATGGCATGATCATTCTCCAAAGCATTAACACTGTCTTTGGAGACCTTAGCCTGCATCAAATAGAAAGATGAAAGCTTCTCCCCTCGAGCCACAACCAAAGAACCACGTGAAAGCTTCCATTTACCACCGCCGTGTAAACTGTAGAAACCTTCATCATCAAGTCTTCCCGTAGATATCAAATTCATCCGAAGATCTGGGACATGCTTAACATCTTTAAGCATAAGTCTAGTCCCAATACTAGTCTCCAAGCAAATATCACCAATGCCAACAACTTGAGCCAAACCATCATTCCCCATCTTCACAGAACCATAACTACCCGGAGTATAGGTAGAGAACAAATCCCGCTGTGATGTAGCATGAGTAGTAGCTCCACTATCAACCACCCAACTGGTGTCTTGACATACATTAATGGCATCATCTTCAAGAAGAATGAGAAATTGATCGTCAGTGATTGTCACACGATCTACTTCTTCTTGCTTCCCTTGCTGCTTGTCTTTCTTCAACTTCCAGCAGTCTTTCTTTATGTGCCCTTTCTTATGACAATAATGGCACTCTAAATTCGCAAATTTGTTAGATTTGCTCCTGCTCCTGTTCTTATCTTTCTTGGGATCTCTAGATGAACTCCTCCCCCTTGACTCAGTGACTAACACATCTGATCTTGAGGAACTAGCATTTGACTGCCTTCTAGTTTCCTCATTCAAGACACTGTTTTTCACCATATCCATCGAAATAACACCATTCGAAGTAGAGTTACAAAGAGACATCCTAAACACCTCCCATGAATCTGGTAGTGTACCAAGAAGCCACAGACCGTGAATCTCATCCTCAAACTTGATTCCCATATCAGACAGTTTATTGAGCAGCCCCTGAAATACATTTAAGTGATCAGTCATTGGAGTTCCCTCCTGATATCTCAACTCAATCAACTTCTTGATCATGTACATCTTATCATTCCCGGTCTTCCGAGCGTACAATTGCTCTAGCTTCAACCACAAAGAACGAGCATCAATCTCATTTTCAATATGATTCAACACATTATCATCTACCCATTGCCTTATCAAACCACACACTTGGCGATGTTGCAACTTCCACTGATCATCAGTCTTCTCTACAGGTTTCTTCTCCTCAAAGACTGGAACATGAAATTCTTTCACAAAAAGCAAATCTTCCATCTTGCCTTTCCATAGATGATAATTAGAACCATTCAAGCTTATCATTCTGCCCATATTTTCCATCCTGCCCATATTTTCCATTGCTCACAGAAGCAAATTAATAACCCAAAGTTATCAAACCCAAAGCTCAAAACCAACCTGGCTCTGATACCACTCTGTTGGGGAAACAACACACGATTACGCAGCGGACTAAAGTTTCACCCGAACTAATGTAAACCTTGTGAGGAAAATACAATGGACTTGGCAGCAATAACTTCAAAAACTTAAAGTAAATGAGACCACCAATTTTTACGTGGAAAACCTTCTCGATGTGAGAAAGAAAAACCACGGGACCGTAGTCCACTCAAAATCCACTATATCAAATGTATGAGTGTTACAACCACGTCCTCCCTGTTCCACAAGAACAGATACAGAGACTAAGGCTCCAAAGAGCAATCTCCAAACACAAGAAAACTCAGCAAGAGAGCAATACAAGAGCTTAGAAATAAGCAGTTCCAAACGACCCTAGGTTCGCTAAGATTCCGGTCACCAAATCAAATCTCCACCGTACAAATCCTAGATAAACAGGTCAGGAACACCTCTGCAAAATTTCAGCTCAAACCGAGAAGAACTCACCGTTGGATCTTTCAAACACTCAAGACCACACCAGCTGAAGAACTATGGCGACCAGCTACGCTAAAACTCGGATTTCTCACAAACCAACCGTTGAAACAAAATCTCCACCGTTGAATCTGAAGACCACTGAGTCACGAAGCTATCCACAAAATATCAGCCCGATCAGAACACTTTAGAGCCCTCAAACGTTGTCTTGAATAATCTGGCCGAAATCCCCTTTCTCTCTCTTTTCTTCTTCTCTCTCTTTTTGTTTTTCTTTTTCTTTTTCTTGTGTGTTATCTCTTGCCGACACTTTCTTTTTCTTCTTTTATATATATATATATAATATATACATATAATTTTCCTTCCTCCACTAGAAGGAATAAACAACACACGTCAACGGCATTGAAATTGTAATAGTAATCGGCTTTCTTCACACATCATTAGAATGAACTGTCGATTCCATCTAAATGATTGATCAGTTTTATTATAATCCTAATAAAGATTGCTAATTAGTTGTATGATATCGTAAGAATCTTGATTATATTAATGAAACATATCTTTGAATTGTCAGCGCCGTCCAGCTTATAATGTTTTTCGACATTCTAATCTGTCCTTGGCAACTTCTTCGCTAAACATTCCATTTTACATATTTCTAGTTTTATTTTAACAGATTTCCTTCCATATATTACATGAACATGTCATAACATAAAAATAAAATACAAAACAAAGAAAATGCGAAGAACATGGGTACTCGCGGAAGAAAGCTGTAGGTTTTTAGGTCAACTATGTAAAACATATATGTATATTTAATAATTAGTAACCAACAATCTACATGCCAAGACTCCTATATATAAATTAAATGTAGTGTTTAAGAAGTCACATACGAAAAAGAAAGTGAGATAATAATAATCCAAAAAAAAAACTCTTGTTTTTGCCAACGTTTTAGACGATCAAATGGCTTACATTTACCAAATTTCAGCAGTTGTGTTTCTAGCGGTTGCGATTGCTCCGCTATTAGCTGACCCACAGTCACCGATGTTTCCCGATATGACTCCTGAATGTGCCACGGTTATGCCTGACCTGCTCGAAAAGTGTTTCGCAACCGGTAGTGTGACGCCAACAGAAGATTGCTGCACCGATCTAAAATCCGCAACCTCAACGCAAGTCACTTGCCTTTGTGATAACCAGGGGCGGACCCAAGATATTTTATTACCCGGGTCAAATTGCTATAACATTATATCATTAAACCAAATTGTGCTAGATTTAAATATACATAACCTATGCTATTAACAAGAAATTTTGAAATTTAAGGAGGTCAGTTGACCCTCCTTTGATACACATAGGTCCGCTACTGGTGATAACTACATTGCAAATCCGGCCGTTGCGAACATCACTGGACCTTACTCCAAAGCAATCACAACCAAATGCGGCGTTTTCGACAAATTCTCTTGCGACGGTACTAGTAAAGGTACGTTACCAGGCCAACTCTTTTATGTTATAGTAATTTCAAACAAGAATGGTGCGTTCATGGTAACTAATTGATTTTGGTTTTGTGTGGTGAAGGAGGAGAAGAAAAGAAAGGAGGAAGCAGCAGTAGCAACGGCAAAGGCAATGGCACGAGTCAGGGAAATGGAGGAACAACGAACAAGGTTGCTGCATTAATGGCTATGTTTGGTTTGGTTGCAAGTCTGGTCTTTGTTATGTTTTGATTTAGTTATTTTTTATTCATATCAAGAAAATATGTGAACCCACCAAATTTTATGTAATTTTTCTTATTCTTCTTCTTAATTTTTCCTCCCAAGAAAATCTGTGAACCCAAAACAATCACGTACGTTTATATGATTGCATGATTTTGCATCTGTTAACGTTTATTTGCATTCTTTGAATTCCAAAAAAAAAAAGACGTTTATTTGTATGTTTTAACTTTGTTTGGGCCATATTGATGAGCTTATAATGGCCCATGAAATACCAAGCTAGAAAAATGAGTTTGTGATTATGAAACTCGCCAACAAAAATATCAGTCGGTTTAGTTACAAAACAAAAATATCAGTCGGTTTATTCCAATTTTGACATTTTGGTTTGGTTCAATTCGATTTTCCGCAAATAAAAAAGCATGAAGCCGGTCCAAAACCCGGCGATGCTTATCCGTTTAGAAGGTACTAGAAGAAACCCTTATTCACTTGCCTTTTTCTCCAAATTCTCGAAATCGAAACACACGACTTAAACAGAAAAAGACGAGACTTTTAACACTCAGACCTAAACCAACACTCTTCCTCTTTCTCTCTCTCGCCGATCGGAAGCAGATTTTTTTCTCAAAGGATGGATTCAACGAAGCTTAGCGAACTCAAGGTCTTCATCGATCAATGCAAGTCTGACCCTTCTCTTCTCACTACTCCTTCCCTCTCCTTCTTCCGCGACTATCTCGAGAGGTTTGCTTCGATCTAATCGTTTTCTTATGCTTTAGTTTGTATCTGTGATGGTTTAGGTTTAGTAAAGTATTGATCTTTGAGTCTCTGTTTGTGTACAAAGTGTATTGCCCTGATCTCATACTGAAATGTATTGTGGAATTGATAAACCCTTTACTCTCTTGTGGATGAAAGTTCTTGTCTTTGGTTTTAATTTCTTGGATTTAGTGAAAAAGTGTATGTGTTTCTGATGAATTTTGGTATCTTTATGATTTCAGTCTTGGTGCTAAGATACCTACTGGTGTTCATGATGAAGAGAAAGACACCAAACCGGTATACACCTTTGTTTTGTTTGATTCAATTGAATTCGTTTGTGTTTTTGCAGAAGAGTTTGTTTTTGACTTGATTGTTTGTGTTTAACAGAGGAGTTTCGTAGTGGAAGAGAGTGATGATGATATGGAGGAAACTGAAGAACCGAAACCGAAAGTGGAGGAAGAAGAAGAAGATGATGAGATTGTTGAATCTGATGTAGAGCTTGAAGGAGACACTGTTGAACCTGATAATGATCCTCCTCAGAAGGTACGATGATGACTAAGCTTTCTATTTACTAATTTCTCTCTGATTATGTGTTTCTGACTCTCTTGCTTTTGATACAGATGGGGGATTCATCAGTGGAGGTGACTGATGAGAATCGCGAAGCTGCTCAAGAAGCTAAGGGCAAAGCCATGGAGGCCCTTTCTGAAGGAAACTTTGATGAAGCAATTGAGCATTTAACTCAGGCAATAACGTTGAACCCGACTTCAGCTATTATGTATGGAAACAGAGGTTAGTACAAGTTGATGTTGTTCTTTTAACTTCCATCAGATGGGTCCATCAGATGGGTTTCTGAGCCTGATTGTCTATATTTGTGTTTCAGCTAGTGTCTACATTAAGTTGAAGAAACCAAACGCTGCTATTCGAGATGCAAACGCAGCATTGGAGGTACAATGGTCTACAATTTTCCTTGGGAATTTTGTTTTATGGTGATGATATTGAATCGTTTTTGTGTTTGTGATCACAGATTAACCCTGATTCTGCCAAGGGATACAAGTCACGGGGTATGGCTCGTGCCATGCTTGGAGAATGGGCAGAGGCTGCAAAAGACCTTCACCTTGCATCTACAATAGACTATGATGAGGAAATTAGTGCTGTTCTCAAAAAGGTATGTGCGGGTTTTTCTATCTGTTTAATCTCTTTTGATTCTTTAACAATGCATTAGCGTGATTCTGTTACAAACTTTTTTCAAATTTTGTAGGTTGAACCTAATGCTCATAAGCTTGAGGAGCACCGTAGAAAGTATGACAGATTACGTAAGGAAAGAGAAGACAAAAAGGCTGAACGTGATAGACTACGTCGCCGTGCTGAAGCACAGGTAGCTTCCTAGACCATGAGATCGATCAGAATAATCTTTCGATAACATTAGTCTCAATTTTGTATTGACCTTATCACTTAGCTATAGACTTGGGTTTTGTTTAAATTATGTTGAGCTTATACATGTCTCTCTCTTTCTGTAAGGCTGCCTATGATAAAGCTAAGAAAGAAGAACAGTCATCATCTAGCAGACCATCAGGAGGCGGTTTCCCAGGAGGTATGCCCGGCGGATTCCCAGGAGGTATGCCTGGCGGATTCCCAGGAGGAATGGGCGGCATGCCCGGTGGATTCCCAGGAGGAATGGGCGGTATGCCCGGTGGATTCCCAGGGGGAATGGGTGGTGGTATGCCTGCAGGAATGGGCGGTGGTATGCCCGCAGGAATGGGTGGTGGTATGCCCGGAATGGGCGGTGGTATGCCAGGTGCAGGCGGTGGTGGCGGTATGCCTGGTGGTATGGACTTCAGCAAAATATTGAATGTAAGAGTGACTATTTGTGAATTACAAAAGTCCAGATTTTAGGAAGTTAAACTGCAAAAGAAGAGATTGACATTGCGAGATTGGTTTGATATTTGTGAGCAGGATCCTGAGCTAATGACGGCATTTAGCGACCCAGAAGTCATGGCTGCTCTTCAAGATGGTAAGAGTCAATTAAAATTTGCAGTTAATGTTATACTCTAATGTGTTTTCAGAGTATTTTTGAGATATTGTTTGAATGTTAACAGTGATGAAGAACCCTGCGAACCTAGCGAAGCATCAGGCGAATCCGAAGGTGGCTCCGGTGATTGCAAAGATGATGGGCAAATTTGCAGGACCTCAGTAAACAAAACAACAAGTTTTCTTCTTCTCTTTGCCGATTTCTGTGTTTAACTGCGTGAGAAAAGAGATATGTTGGAGATTTTCTTTTTCTTTTATGTTTTCGTTGGAGAGGAACTTAAAACAATAAAACAGAGCTCTTTTCTCTTCGTTAGTAATTTACCCTTTTTCTCGTGTTTCACTTCCCGAGTATACATGGACCATTATCCTTAAAATCTATTTACATTGAAAGATGAACAAGAGGGTAATTGTTACGAAAATTCATATGACACATCCAATAATTGTTGAGTAGACTGCAAGTCAGCAATCCGTACCATATAAGAGAAAAAAATGTAATATTTTGTGAAACAAAAATCTTTGAGTGGACTTAAAGGGCTTTTAATGTGAAGAATAAGAAGCCAAGGGATCTCTTCGTTTAGTTCGTTGACAAACATGTAGGAGACCAAATAATATACAAGTCCAGTGTTGACGGGTTTGTTGCATTCACATTTAACTTTGTCGTATCATCTCATTTCAAATGATTTGACTCAAAATTTAAACCTTTGAATTTTATTCTTCAAACAATTAAGATACTATTTGACTCGTTTGATATCATCAGGGTAGAAAATACATAAATTTTGGGTTTAAGGAGTTATTTGGTTGGTAATAAGTAAATCTATTTCCTGTAACTATTATTCTACACTAATATAAACTAGTGAACATAAAACGATATGATAAATGCAATTCCAAACTGTGTCTCCACAATATGAGAAATGGTTTCACTTATGGATTAAATTAATAAAAAAAAGTATTGGTTCTCGTTACAAAAAAAAAAAAAAAAAAAATTAGTGGTGCGACAACTAATTCCACAGAGGAAAGGTTTGTGATGTGGAAGTACATTGGGAAACTCCTCCACATACTATTTTTCATACGCATTTTAAGTGACCAAAATCATATAGTCTTTGAAAATCAATACAATTATAAAAAGATGAAAAGTAATAGATACACATCTCTTCTAAGTTAGAAGATTCAAACGCGTTGATAGCGAATCTTAAATTCCGAATCGTCCAAAGTTCGGTGTTGAAGACAGAACTAAACCTACGATAGATTTTTATTTTTATTATTCAACATCTTGTTTGTGGAATGAAATAAAGTATTATTGGTATAGGAATTTTTAAAATTTAAAGTAATAAATATGTAATTTATTATGAAATTTCAAGCTACATATTATGTAAAATTTAGAAAGAATGATGTGTTAGTAATTAAGGAATATTAAATGTATATTCATGATTAAAGATAACAAAAACTAAATACTTTTGAAGTATTTTTTATAACAAAAGTACAAAACACTCAAAATAATGTGATCTTCATTAGTTTGTATGCTAATGTTTCTCTTAAGATTGTTTAGTACAATGATACAATATCCAAAGATATGCAGGAGAGAACTAGTGTCTCAAATTTTAAGAGTTTTGTTTAAACATAACGTTGGACCCTAATATTGAAACATATTATATTTCCTCGGGCTTTGTTAACATGTGAATAATTTATACAAAACAAAGAAAGTAAACTTAATATGTATTCTTGACTTTGACGAAACCCTACCAAACCCTAATTAATAATACTTGAAAACCATGGTGCACACTTACTGCTTTACATGGATGTATTATCTTCTACTATATGTTTATGATTTGTATGCGTGTATATATGTTATATATAATGTACACATATATGTATATGCCCTCCATGCTTGTGACATCTTCCAGAGAGTTGCCAATATGATAATGGTGAACAGTCAAAACCCAAAATCATGAACACCAAAGTCTTGACAATAATCCAAAAACATCTTCTCGTCGTTGATTCTTTCCGGTGACCATATCGGAAAATCTGCATCGGCGCCGGAAATATTATTGTCATATAATGTTCCACCAACGCCAAAGTTACTATCACTCCACGAGGCCTCAGCTTTAGTAGTTTCGTCGGACCATAAGTAACTAAACAATTCATCATCATTATAAATGTTGTCAATTAGATGATTTTCACTATCCATCGAACTGTTTTGATCAGTAACCGTGCTACTACTTTCTTCTTCTGTTGTCGTGCCACTTATCTCCACGTCTTTGGTGTTTGTTGTCTTTGGTTCCACTGATATAGCGTCTGCTGGATTCGACGAAATGGTTTTGGAATTACCTATATTAGAAGGTTCTTGTGGTAGAGGCTGATGGGTCATAGGGTCGATTCCCATCTTAAGAAGTTTTTTCTTGATATGAGTATTCCAATGGTTTTTTATTTCGTTATCTGTTCTTCCAGGTAATCTTGAAGCTATCTTAGACCACCTACAATGCAACCAATGGTTTTAAAAAACAAATTAATCACAAGAATTTATAATATTTTATAAAGTGTTGGTGGATATATATATGTTATAATCTTGGAATAGAAACACAAGAAGATTGACAAAATAAGTTAACATTATCTTTGCCAGAGAAGGACGTTACTTTGTCTTGAAGTTGATTTCAAAGAAAAAATGCAAATCAAAACTTGTTCTACTTATTGGACCAACTTATTTGGAACTATCTAATTTATTATTAGGCATAATTTACATAACACATAAATACACTAAACATGTTGGATCACATGCAATTGACTTAGCTTTATATTTTATGAATAACATACATGATCCAAACTAATGTTTATCTTAAGTCTCTAGTTTTTGTTACAACGTAAAATTTTAATTTTAACATAAATTTGAAAATGTTAAGCCTCCATTCATATATGTGACATAAATCATTAAGTAAGAATTAGAAAAATAAAATAATGGAATTATTATATGATTCGTTATGTAGGCTTACTTATTTCCGAGATGCGCATGAAGATCAATTACAAGTTGTTCTTCATCATGAGATAGAAGGCCTCTCTTTAAGTCAGGCCGGAGATAGTTAGTCCACCGGAGACGGCAGCTCTTTCCACAACGGCGGAGACCGGCCAGCTTCGGCAAAGCACGCCAGCAACAATGGCCGTTGGTGAGTATGAAGTTTATGAGCTTCTTGTCTTCCTCCGCCGTCCACGGCCCTTTCTTCACCCCTAGCTTGTCACAGCATGGCTGCCTCCCCATTAAATACTAAATGATATGTGTGATTGTATATTATGTTATATGGGGATGTGAAATAAAGAGTATAGAGAGATGGAAAACTAAAGTTATTGAGGATGGAAAATCTCAACTGCTTGCAAGTTATGTCAAAAGCCTACCAAAGCTCACCCACCTATATATAACCTTCTCACACCTTTCCCCCACAATTGTTTTCAGAAGAAAAAAAAAATTTACATCTCTATATTTTCAAAAGAGTTTAAATAATTCTTATTAAAAATGTAGTTGCATTATATTATGGCAAGACATTTTTACTAGTAGCGGTTGTAAAGGTATTATATATGGTCGGATTGGTTACACAAAACAATACAAAATATTTAGTGGTTAGTGGTATGTGAAAAGTTAAAAACAGTAAAAATAGCGAATAAAATCAATACAAAAAGCTAAAACTATTTTTTTGTATCCTTTTTGGTATTGTATATGTGAATGATAACAATGAAAGCTGTAAGAGATTATCAATCATACTCAAAATATTGCCACTTGTTGATCTCTTGATGTAGTGGTTGAATTCTAACTAGTTTAATTTATCGACGGAAATACAATTAATAAATATTTTTAAATAGTTTAAAATTTATTCAAATTTTTTTTAACAAAGTACTCCCTCTGTCCCAATATACAAGATATTTTACACCTTTTCATTTGTTCCATTATATAAGATTTTCTCTAATTTCAATGCATGATTTATATTAATTTAATAATTTTTCAGTATTTTAATTATGCAGTATCTTCTTCTATTAGTTGAATTTAAATAAATGAGAAAAAATTTATTGTTTTTTAATCTATATATTTTTAGTCCAAACATCTAATAAAATGGAACAGAATGAGTATTTTAGTATATATACCCGTATTCACTACTTTATCATTGATTATAGAAGAAGAATATATGATCTAAATAAGTATTATGGATTACTCGTTCATACAAAAGTACATATAGATCAGAATTATTTTTAAGGTACCTATACAGATGTCATGATGGGGAAATGACAACAGTTTCAAAGAAGATCTTTTGTATCTGACTTTATACATACTACGGTTTATTTACTTTTATATTGAATGGTTCATTTTAATTAGGAGTTATAGTCAGCTAAAGAATTAAGGTTTCTGTAAAATAAGGTTACTTTAATAAATAATGATTCAGGTTTTTTTTGGTCAGAAATGATTAGGGTTAAGAAATATAATTTTTCCTACTTTGTCAAATCTGTCACTAATATGATCATAGAAAGGAGTATTGGAGATGTTGCATTTGTTTTGTGAAAATGACTTTGGAACTAATGTGAAAGGATAGGATGCGTGCAAAGGTACGCAATCACACGTGCGACTCATACATCTTTTACCCAAATATACTTGTTAAGTTTCAAATAAATATATAGTTTGTATTTTTACCATGAATGCTATAAAGTATAAGCTTATAGATTTATACAAATATCATATCAGTAAAATTAAATAGAAAAGAAAGTTGACCAGCAGTTCTCTCCAAAATCACATCAATAAATTAAAGTAATGTATCAATTTTAACATTAAAAGGATTTTGATAACTATAAGACTAGTGCAATTTTAAATTGTTAGTCACTTAAATTTGTCACCAAAACTGTTGATAAATCACCGACTCTAAAACGAACAAACAATAGTTGTTGTCACTATCGCTATCTATTGTGATATAAACACGAATAAAAATCATGATCCAGTCTTCACAAAACCGATTTTACATAGATTAGTCAGAATTTGTCCAATATTCTTTTTTTTTTCAAAATCTCAAATAATCGGCTTGGTCCGGTTTAAAATGTATGGCAAATTAGTTTGAGATCTTCAGTCCATACTCCATTGCGAATTTGCGATAAACCATTTTTTTGGCAACCGTAACAAACCTAATAAGTATATACGTGTCTCTATTTTTGGTAAGATTTTTTTTTACATAACATAGAAGAAACTTAAAAGCTTCAATAATGAATTGCCGCAAAAAAATTGTTGTCGCCGATACGAAAATTAAGTATAGACGAATATCCATTTGACACATAGGTGTACACGTAAAGACCACTGTATCAATATATTTTTGATGATTCTAATCTTTGCGACTTGTGGGTGACTTGCAATTTTGGTTCATGGTTTGGTTACAAACTAGTCTATCTTTCAATATTAATTTAAAATTCTTCGTCTTATCATAGTATAGTATATACATTTTTTTCAGAATGTGATTTTGTGACACGATCAGTTCTTTGTTTAATCGGATCAGGAATGTTTCAAAAATCTTCCATGAAAGAATGTATGCTAAGATATGATATTAATGCTGGTAATTGTTATTATATATATATATATATATATATATATATATATATATTTGGTAAAATTGGAATTAATTACGGATTTTGTCCTTTTTATAATGACATTTGTGGATTTTGTACTTTTTGAATAGTTTATGGATTTTGCTCCTTTTCATGTTCCAAAAATATGATTTCACATACGTTCCACTCGTTATGTTTGGGTTTAGTCGGTTCCATTTGTTCTTAGGGTTTAGTATTTGATATAAAGTACGTATTTTTACCAAAAAATCATAAATACGTATACTTTCAAGTGTTAAAAAAGGGAAAATCCGTAAACTATTAAAAAAATGATATTTTTATAAGTTTTTTTTTTTAAATGGCATTTTAGGTAATAATCCCGTAAAATTGTTATTGTAAATATTGATATCCTAAATGATGAAATAGGCGGATATAGTAGCGAGAAAGTCTTTAGCATACCGAAATAAGGGATGTGACCAGATTCTAAATATGTACACATTTTTAGGTTTTGGGAGTTTATATGTTACATTTTAAAACTCAATTCGGGACATTCAAGAGAAATGCCATTTTTTAAAAAGAAAGTTTGTTGACTTTCATTCGAATGGATTCGGATAATCAAAATGGATATTTTACACTATTATTTCTTTTAAAACCTCTCTATGTTCATATGGTATGGAATCAGAAGTTTTGTTTTTCTGCTCAATGATGAATTTCGGTTCAACGAAATTAGTTTGTAATTAATGCTTTAGCATTATTTTTCTTGATTCCGATTTCTTTGACTTGTGTTTTAGTACTACTACTCTACTGCTCAAAATAAAACAATATTTTTTCTAATTACGATTTGTCCACCCCAAATATATATGTTCCCACTTCTTGGCCACGAAAATTTTCCTGGCCCCAGACACAATGTGATTCTTTGTCTCTTGTCTTCTTTGTTAATCATGGCGCTAGAAAAAATGTAACACACACAAGTCGCAAGTGTATGTTTGCGTGTGATTAAGACTAATCCATAAGGCCATAAGACAGAGAAAATAAGATAAAATAGGAGAAAATATTTCACAGAGTATTTAATGTGATAACAAAAATATTCTAAACAAGATTAAAACAAATTGGACTATGGGAGGTCGTCCTCCCCTCATCTACATAAAAAAGATCTCGAAATGAGAATATATATTGTATTAAATGTCTAAAACTCAATAAACACAATTATAAAAATCTAAAACTCAATAAACACAATTATAAAAGTGACATTTCAACACCTTAGGAATCGAGACTTCCGCTCTAAACCCCACCACTTTCTTCTATTTCTCTACAACTCTCATTTGCTAATTATTGATTAATTAAGATTCAAGACTCTAAATCATCGCTTGT
This sequence comes from Arabidopsis lyrata subsp. lyrata, assembly GCF_000004255.2. Taxonomy (NCBI): domain Eukaryota; kingdom Viridiplantae; phylum Streptophyta; class Magnoliopsida; order Brassicales; family Brassicaceae; genus Arabidopsis; species Arabidopsis lyrata. The sequence goes on along the minus strand of NW_003302549.1, from coordinate 8,527,022 downwards.
TCCCTTAATCAAAAGTATAAATCAACGTCTTGCTTTAATCCCATTTTCAAGTCACCACTTACGTAACTTACGAGTAATGCCATCGTCATTATACTATGCATGCATATATATAATAAATTCGTCTGGCCGTCTGGGTATGTATGTACGGAACTGTAAATATAAAGATATGGCACTATTGTTAGTCAAGTCACTTTTGTTCCCTTTATGTAGACTACTTATTTATTTAAATACTACTCCCCTTTTTTTATAACTTTTGTTCCCTTTTTTTATAGATGATATTTTAGGAAAATACACACAAATTTAAAAATTATTTAATTTTTATTTATTTTTAAATAAAAATATCATTTATTATCTAATCAACCAATAAAAAAATAATCTACATAATATAAATCATCAAAACTACTAAAAAAACTAATTAATATTACATTAAAAATAAAAAACATCATCTATTTTAGAACAAAAATATAAGCTTAAAAGATCATTTATAAAAGAACAGAGGTAATAACTAACTAAAACCCTAATATTTACATCTTCTGTAATTATTCTTAAGAAATGTTATAATCTTTATCTGTTTAACATAATTATCTATTGTTCATATTCACATAAAAACTATATTTGTTTTTTTTAGCTATGTTACATGTTATAGAAAGTGTTAATATTGGTAACAGTCGTACATATTATATCCTTTGTCACTACATAGTTTGCAATTTGCATAAGATGTTGCATGCTCAAAAAGTCAAAATATTAGTCTAGTTTTGTGTTTAGAAAAATCGGTTATAAACCAAAATAAAATTAAAAATCCGGTTATAAATTAAACAACACATATACTATAGATTTGTTATAATGATATTTTTAAATCATAATTCAAATATACTTTTGTACTTAATTAATTGGCTGTATAAACGTTGAAACGAATAGCAAGTAATTAACTATTTTTAGATATTTGAAATAAAACATTGATGAGAATTTTTTTTAGTTATTACTGTTACAGTATTACTTAGATACTATTTGAGTATTTGAATCGAAATGATTTAAATATCTAACCGGACCTACTCAAGAAAATGTTTTCCAATGGGTTTGGCCTTTCTCGCTGGGCGAGCGCATCCGATTCAAAAGTCCTTTCCTAAACCACTTCCCGTTCAGTTGCTGAAAAATAAATGGGGATCTTCTTGTTGGGTCTTGTACGTACCGCGATGATCAAATGTTTTAGGGCCGAATTTATGAAATTATATTTAGGCCCATAATAGTTTCACTTAGTGCAATCAAGCCCACACCCGTGTTGATCAACGACATTTGAACCATCGTCGCTGCTTTTGACTTAAACAATTAACAACAAAAAATAGTGGTTTTGGACATTTGAACCAACCATCGTCGCTGCTTCGCCAATCAAGTTCCATTTTTCTTCACTAACTTGAATTTTATTTTTCTTCACTAACTTGAATTTTATTTTTCTTCAGGTTTTTTTTTTCAATTTGAAAATTCTCGGATTGTTTGATGTTTAATGTAAGATCCAATGGTTATAGCTTTCTAGTAAGAGCTATTAGGACATAATGTTCCACATCGGAAGTTGAAAGGGATCCTAAGTAATATATAAGGGATATATGCCTCTCCACTCATTGCCAATTGGTTTTGAGTTGGAAGCTCATATTCTAATATGGTAGCAGAGCCCGATCCACACATGTCCAACCCGATCCGACCCAAAGATGGTCTAATCATCGACAAGGCCCAAAATTGATGCCGTCGATCTAAGCCCGAACATTCCGAGATTAATGGCCAAAGAGCCATCATCTCGAGGGGGCGTATTAGGACATAATGTCCCACATCGGAAGTTGGAAGAGATCCTAAGTAATATATAAGGGATATGGACCTCTCCACTCATTGCCAATTGGTTTTGAGTTGGAAGTCCATATTCTAATAAGAGCATGATTATCAAGGGTCTCTTAATATTGGCTCTTAAGAGTATTTAATTATTAAATTTGTAAAAGTTATAGTTAAGATATTGTATTTTTGTTTTAAGATTTATGTGTCTCCAATGGTAGGCTCTTAACATGTGGTTCTTAGAAGAAAAAAATTAATATAAAAATTAATTTTGTAATTTTAGAAAACTTAATAATTGTTGCAAATTAAAAAATTTAAAACATACATGAGATACAATTTATAAGATACATAACATAAAGCACAAATGTTTTAAACTTGATTTCTAGAAAATTTTGTCTATATATGCTCGACCAAATCCTTCTTCAATTGTTGATGCATAGCTCGATCACGAAGTCGAGTTCTAGTGACCATTACGAAGTTGAATTTTTGGATTAAGTGGCAAAAATGAAATTTGGGATTAAGTAGAAAATATAAAACTTTTTGGATGAAGTAGAAAAGATTTGAATGTTTGGATTAAGTAGAAAAGATCAATTTTCTAATGAGTATAAACGTGTGTGGTATGAGTTTGTGAGAACAAGTGAATAAGTGACAAGAGTCAAAATCTATTAAAAGAGTTTTTGGAATCCCAAACATCATGCAAGAGTTGGGATCAAAGCTCAAAATAAACACAAATAATAGATTTCAACAAAATCAATCCCTACAATGTATCATGAGAAATGCAGAGATGGCATCACGTTCATTCTTATCTTTGACGTCAAGATACGTATCATGAATTCTTCTATCTTTCTTCTCTCAGTAAGTCAACATCGTTGCTTGCTATTTTCTTTTCAAGCAGCCATCCATCAACTGTTAAAAGTAACCGACTCCAATAACCCCAAGGCATATCATTCACCGGTAATTTTTAACACTGTCAAGTTCTGACTTAAGCGACTGAAAAATGATTTACAACAATGATCAAAAGAAGGCCTAATTTCAGAAGTGGAGAGTCACAATATACCACTAATACAAATGAAACCCATACCAAAGCTTTTACAACCTCAGGCACAGTTATATTACTTAAATTCTGCCCATCATTATGCCCAATATCAACCGTGGCATGAACATTCTCCTCCTTCTTCTTTGCAGGTTTATTTTTGCGCCGAGTTAAGAATGGCCGCCTTTTCCTGGAGTGTTCAGCTTTCTTTGTTTCCCCAAGTACTAGTTTCTTTTCTTCTAAAGCTCCCTGTCTCCACAACAAACATTTAAACTAGTGTATACACAAATTTTGATCTTAGCACTAGTGCTAGTAGGAACAAAAATATACCAGGGATTGAACAATTTGTGACGAACGTTTGCATTTTCTTGGACAGTTTGCACAAGGTCAAACTTTGCTTTGGAAATCTGTAGAGAGAAATACACATGTCATGAGCAGAAAACGTCTCCCAAATTCAAGCATATGCAGATCACCTAGTTGACAAACGGGATTTGTTTCTTCACCAACTCGATCAAGGTAACTTCATAATAAATTATATCACATAATCCAATTTAGTTTCATGAAGGAGCTTGACACCATATCATGTGGTTCCTTACCTCGTTATCCATCTGCTCATTATTTAGTGCCAAATTCAGTTCTTCAATGTTTACTTCTACCTCTTGGAAAAAAGGTTAATCCCTTGTAAATTGCAAAGGCTTCATCAAATTCTCCAATCTCTGCATTCAACTGCATGTATAGCTTTTAGAAAAAAGAGCACTTGATTCAAAGCTGCAAAATTTACAATGAAATTGAAAAAGATAACGATTTCCAGATTCAATTGAGAAAGACGAAGAATTGAGGAAAAAGTCGTCGGAGTAAGGATTACCTGAGAAGCGAATTGGATTGAGAAGAGCCGCCATCCGTTGAGATGATGAAGATGCCATCCTCCGATCACCAACTTAAACAATCAACGGAGGAGACGAAGATTTGAGACTGAGAAGATTTCTCTTTGGTTTCTCAGTCACAGAGAAAAGAGAGAGAGAGAAAAACGCGAAACAATTTTTTTCCTTCCTCGGGTTTTACCAAGCCCCATTCTGTGAACGATACTTGTCCGTCTCTTAGGTGAATAAACATTTCTTAACTAAGGAACGTTTTTTAAGTTTAACTCTCATTTTCCATTTAATTTTAATTATATAATCTCTAAGATTTATGTTAAGGAACTACCGTTAGTGGAAGCCCCCTTGCCCCATTGGTTGACTAAGGGTTGATTAATGCTTCTACACCAAGAGGTCTGGGGTTCGAGTCCCAGATATTGCGATTTATTAACAAATTTGCAGATTAATGAAGGCAAATGTGCAGGGGATCTCCAGCGATGTACAATTATAGCCGTTCGCCAGGATTCTACGCAGAGAAGGAAGTGTCGCCAGGTCGTGGATCATTGAAGGTATTCATCAAGATCATAAAGAAGGAAGTGTAGTCTATCGTAGATCTAGTAAGGGTCGGAAGGAATTGTCAGTTGTAGAATCGTCTATATAACAGTTCTCATAATTTGCAATTAATAATAAATCTAAACGACAAAAAAAAAACTACCGTTAATGATGCTCTAACCGTCATACACTAAGTTAATAGATATATACAAAAGAAAGACTTTAAATAGGAGAAGAATAAGTAATGAATGATCAGAATATGTCCACGAAAGCTTTGTGTTCTTGGTCTCACTCTCATAATCGTGTTAAGGTCTCACGCACGTAACTTTCACAAGAGTAATTACACCACTCCAACGATTTGAAAAGTCTTTAAAGAAATATCAAAGTGGCACTTTCGTAATTATGTAGATTTCACAATTTGGCTTTAGCTTTACCTAACCAAAATGCCATGGCATTATGAGAGCTCGTAAATAGCCTTTTAGCCTTTTCAGCATTTTTGTTAACTCATGCATTCAATCTTAAACACTCACATCTACCTAACTACACTATTTCAAGTAAAACACAACCAAGCCGATCTCTAATAAAAACTAAGCAAGTTTTAATGAAACGCGAATTTTGCAAAAACTCGAACCTAACAAAACCAAATTCGAACCATACTAACTGAAATATCGACCCCTAATTAATTCTGCTTTTTGTCCAAAAAAAAAATAAATTAATTCTGCTAAAGTTGGCTGCATAATGGTGTTTTGTAGTTCTTGTATTAGAAAATTAGAATCAGTTGCTTTTGTAATTTAAAATAGTTGTTATGTTGGAATGAAATTGAGCTAGATCCGGTAGATTATAGCCGCCGGTCTTCACAAGTAACAACCGACATAAGAAAATAAATATTTGGACAAAAGAGTTGCAAATATTGAAGTCTTGTTTTTTTTTCTTTTAACGTACTTAAAAATTACCTAAAGTAAACGTATAAAATCAGCACATGCAATAAAATAAGTCAAATTCAACGTATTACGACTACTGTTGATTAAAATGGATAATAAGGTTTTGAATATCGACAAGTGGAGTGATGTGTTAGTACACTTTTTTTTCGCGGCTGCGTTAGATTCATGGTCCATCACTTACTTCTGAATTTATTTTGTCTCATTTCCTCTCTTTTAATAATTGAATGAGATTTCAACACTGGTGGCGACTTGGTCAAGATTGGCGTTGTATTTTTACATGTTTTATTATATTATTTTTTTGTCCAATAATGTTATCACATATTTATGTTAGTATATGGTACTAGTACAAAATAAGAGATATAGTTTTAAACAAATCCTTCATTACGACGCTCTACTATCATTTGTCTTTAGCTTATGAACTTCAAATTTTTTTTTTTTTTTTGTGATTTAGAAGATAAAATGTCACCTGTTTTTACTCAAATATCTCATTTATGTAATAAAATGATTACTCTTGCTATTTTTTCTGCATGTCTTTGTAACTACTACCACTTTCAACGCCGTCTCAAAACTTTCACTAGTTTTTGTTTTGGATATGAAGGAACCTGAGAAATTTCATATAAGTTGATCTTATAATATAATAAAAATAATAAAATAGTGTAATAATTCTCCCTGAGCCTACAATATATATGTCCACACTCCCTTTGTTCTATCTTCACCACCACACAACACAAAACCTCCAAACCAATAAACAGAACAAAGTGAGATCTTTCTCTCTGAAGACAAAGATGGAAACGGTGTCGGCTAACTTCTCTCTCTCGCAGATCCTCAACACGGAGGAACCGTATAGCTCCGTGATGCTCGGTGTCGCCGCTCTCTTGGCCGTTGTTTGCTACTTCTGGATACAGGGGAAGTCCAAATCCAAGAACGGACCACCGTTGCCTCCGGGACCTTGGCCACTTCCCATCGTCGGAAACCTCCCGTTCCTAAACTCTGAGATCCTCCACACGCAGTTCCAAGCCCTAACCCTAAAACATGGCCCTCTTATGAAGATCCACCTCGGTTCCAAACTCGCGATCGTCGTCTCTTCCCCGGATATGGCTCGCGAGGTTCTCAAAACCCACGACATCACTTTCGCCAACCACGATCTTCCCGAAGTTGGAAAGATCAACACTTACGGTGGAGAAGATATCCTCTGGTCTCCTTACGGCACCCATTGGAGGAGACTCCGTAAGCTCTGCGTCATGAAGATGTTCACTACGCCCACACTCGAAGCTTCTTACTCCACTCGCCGCGAGGAAACCAGACAAACCGTTGTCTACATGTCCGAAATGGCTCGTGACGGATCACCAGTCAACCTCGGAGAACAAATCTTTCTTTCCATTTTCAACGTCGTGACAAGAATGATGTGGGGCGCGACTGTTGAAGGAGACGAGAGAACAAGCCTAGGAAACGAGCTTAAAACCCTAATCTCCGATATCTCCGACATCGAAGGGATACAAAACTACTCAGATTTCTTTCCTTTGTTCTCAAGATTCGATTTCCAGGGATTGGTTAAGCAGATGAAAGGCCATGTGAAGAAGCTTGATCTCTTGTTCGATAGAGTAATGGAGAGTCATGTCAAGATGGTGGGAAAGAAGAGCGAAGAAGAAGAAGATTTCTTACAATACTTGCTTAGAGTTAAAGATGATGATGAGAAAGCTCCTCTGTCCATGACTCATGTCAAGTCTCTCCTCATGGATATGGTTCTTGGTGGTGTTGACACATCGGTTAACGCATCCGAATTCGCCATGGCGGAGATCGTAAGCAGACCGGAAGTGTTAAATAAGATCCGACAAGAACTTGACCAAGTTGTTGGGGAAGACAACATCGTTGAAGAATCACATTTACCTAAGCTTCCTTATCTACAAGCGGTTATGAAAGAGACTCTTAGACTTCACCCTACGCTTCCTCTTCTTGTGCCTCACAGAAACAGCGAAACCTCGGTGGTTGCGGGATACACTGTGCCTAAAGATTCCAAGATTTTCATCAACGTTTGGGCGATTCATAGAGATCCTAAGCATTGGGATGAACCAAACGAGTTTAAACCAGAGAGGTTTCTGGAGAACTCGCTAGATTTCAATGGAGGTGATTTCAAGTACTTGCCTTTTGGATCAGGAAGGAGGATTTGTGCGGCGATTAACATGGCTGAGAGACTTGTTCTGTTCAACATTGCTTCACTTCTTCACTCTTTTGATTGGAAAGCTCCTCAAGGACAGAAGTTTGAGGTTGAAGAGAAGTTTGGTCTTGTTCTTAAGTTGAAGTCTCCACTTGTGGCTATTCCTGTTCCAAGGTTGTCTGATCCAAAACTCTACACAGCTTAAGTAAGGATGAAGGAAAGTTTGGTTTGAGCCTTTGAGGAAGTTGAATTGATTTTTCTTGTTTGTAGTTTACTTTTCTTTATGTTGTGGTTGGAGTTTTGATGTTTTGTAAAAGGGGATGTGTGTCTGTCGAGTCACATTTCTGATTATATTTAAATATAATAAAGTTTTATTTCCAATAATAATGCCTTATTTTGGTATCCAAATAGTCGATGCCATATCCTACAGAATGGTACTCTAGTTACAATTTTGGTAGTTCGATTCAAATTCTTGGGTCAAAAAATTATGCATATATATAACTATAAAAATTTTGGATGGTTTAACACTCGTTTGAATTAAAAAGAAATTGGAAGGAGATGCATCGATTGAAAACCATTGGATACAACCATTCGCCCAACTGATGCAACAGATGAATCATTACAATCCATACCATGTTAATAAATGAAACTCAGTGGTAGCATTTGTATCCACTGTAACAAAAGATACACTAATTAATTAAAACAATACATATTATAAAATTTACTGTGAATATTTGATATATATATCAATTAAGTAGAATGAATCACCACAAACTATTGATTGTTGATATAAATCACACTTAAAAACATGTTAAATGATATAAAACATAATCATTGGATAAGATATAGAAAAGAAACTCTTAACCCGATATCAAAAGATTTATAATTAAAATAAATAAAAAAATTTACTAAAATAAATATCTAAAGTTTGGTTTAGCAATATATATAAAGTTTACAAACTATATTATTATTTATTTAATTAAACTTTATATATATTATTAGCAATATATATAAAGTTTGGTTTAGCAATATATATAAAGTTTTATGAAATCTCGATTTCTGTTGTTTGTATTTAAACACGCTTCCATTGATCGATATGTAACTAAAATTGCATTTATTTTTGTTGTTCCTCTAATAAAATTAAAAAGATAAATGATCAAATCTGTGTGCAATAGAAAAACTAATAAAATACAAATATCTTATTTGAAACTAATTAAAATTAAAGTACAATACGTTAGTAGGAAATAAAACTTGACATAATTAATGTATGACAATTTGAAAAAAAATTTTAATTCACCATAAAAGATGATATTATCTTGCCAAAATAGATGTATCGCCCATAGTCAAACAATTACTCTTATCTATCTACAAATAAATAAGTCAAACTTTCGATATTTATTGGACATTGTTATCTTACCTAAAATCAGTGATAGAAAACTTTGAATCATGTTTTAAGACATGACTATAAAACTACGATTACTTTCGTCATTATAGACATCTCTCACATTAACTCCATTTTCATTTCTTTATGATATAGACTCTTTTACATTTTAATCAAGGTATGCTACGATTTCAGTTTATCTACTTCTTATTTATATAATTTCACGTGTATTTTTTGTGATCTCCGTATACCTACTAATTAAAATGAAGTTTTTAATCTATCATTAATTGATAATAGTTTTTCACATATATTTTATATATATATAAAATAAATTATATATATATATATATATTTTAATCTATCATTAATTGATAATAGTTTTATATATGTATCACTCACGTTTTATTACACCATGTTATATACAATACATTTCTACATAAAAATAAATGATTTTACGTAGATTTGACTATGAAATCTTTCCCGAGAATTTTTTTTTGTATGGTCTTGTTTATGATTTATAATTTAAATATGTACAATTATATATATATATATATATATTAAAGATTTTTAATATTTTGTTAATATATATCAAATGTGCATATATTTAAAATTTTATTGATGATTTTATTCTCATACAATTTTTTTAATTTAGAAGTTAAAGGAGAAAACAAAACAAGAAGAATGGCTTCCAAACGTTGTGCTGTCTGCAAGATCTTGAAAGAAACTTGTGCTCCAGGGTGCATCTCCGCACCACATTTTCCATCGGACGATACGAGATTCGATGATGTTCATCAAGTTTTTGGAGCCGTGAACGTCCGCAACATCCTCAATAATCTTGAATCCCCAGAACAGCGTGCGATTGCTGCCAACTGTTTGCGTTATGCGGCTGAAGCTCGTAGACGTGACCCTATTTCTGGTTGTCATGGCATGATCTTACACTACAAGAATATTCTCAATAATGTTGAACAAGATATTAAATCTGCAATGAATGAGCTCGAAACCTATGTGGGACACGATCAAGTGCCAAAATTTTATGATCTTCCAATGCCAGATGATTTCCTCATTACACCAGGCTCTTCAGATTCCTTTATTGAAAAAATAAAGAGTCTAAACGATGTTCAAAAGAATCAACTTATGCAACTCCAAACAGCTGCTGATGTGCAAATGATAATGAGTAACATATTTTGGAAGAGAGAAGATCAAAAGATGGATGATGGTCATGGTCATGGAGCTGATGGCGCATCAACATCTGCTAGTCAGTGATACTCAAGAGTTCCTCCAATACCTAAAAACCAGATATCTCCGTTACCTAAAAATCAAAGCCAACAATAATTTTAATAATGTATTTTGTGTGTGTTTTCCTTCTAATTCTAGTCTCATAATAACTTTGTGTCTTTTCCTTTATTTATTACCATTTTGTCATAAATCTATGTAGTTCTTTTAATGGATATATGTGTTGTTTGATCTATTCTCATATAATGTTTTATTTTATTTGGATTAGACATCAATAACCAAAAATACATATAAAAATCGTTTTAATCGATCCAAACCTAGATTTGTTCTTTGATAATAATAGAAAAATAATTGTTTTAAGAAAAAAACATGTGAATAAGTCTTAAATGAGTAAGGTTAGATTTGTATAGATACTTATATTACAAATACAAATATGTGATCTATAAAATTGGTAATCTGTATAAAATTTATCAAGTATAGATGTACAAACTAGTAATTCTTAATTTGTTCAGTAATCAGTGAATTAATTCTATTTTATTGTGGATAATTATATTAATTAGTATATATATTTATATCACAAATACAAATACGTAATTTATAATATCAATAATATCCTATAAAAGGTCATCGAGTAGAGATGTCAATATACAAACTATGATTTTTTAATTAGTTCGCCATTCAATGAGTTCACTCTATTTATCAAGGATGGTCATATTAATTAATATATATTAAAAATAAATTATTCCAGATTAAAATTTAGACAAAAATAAAAATTAATAATTTAAAATAAAGGTAATAAACAATAAACAAATCCTTCGACGAAATTTTCTTTCATGGAAATCCCTATTAAATTCTTATGGTATTTTCAACTCCAAACCAACTTTAAACGTCTAGTTTAGGGCTGGGCATTCGGGTATCCGTTCGGGTTCGGTTCTTTTTTTTCGGGTATCGGGTCTATTCGGGTAGGGGGTCGAGACCCATTCGGTTATTATAAATTATCGGTTCGGGTTCGGTTCGGTTCTAATTGGGTTCGGGTCGGGTCCTCTATTAAATTTAAGAACCGTTGAATACCCGAAAAGTTTCGATTATTTTCGGGTTCGGGTATAATTCGGGTAATTAGTAACCAAAAATAACCAAAAGTAACCAAAAATAACCAAACATACAAAACCTGATTATACTTATGCAAAAATAACTCAATTTGTCTAAATTATGAAACCAAAGACAGACATATAGATAAACTGATGCATTGTCTAAATTGAAACCAAACAAAAAGCAAACATAAGCTGATTAATTGTCTAAATTCAAAAGAGAACAAAACACAAACATTTCAATTGTTGTTAAAGTTACCAGAAACATACAACTACAGTCTACAAGCATCAGAAAGACATCATGTTCCTGTTACATTGAAAAGAAGATTCATCAATACCAAAAACAGTTCAGACAGAGAAAAAACAGTTTAGATTATTACCCAAAAGCCGAGTATGAGTCTTGTAGAGCTACTCGTTTACTCCTAATGCTCCAAACTCTGAAAATCATTTAGAGAACACAATTTCAGTAGGTAAAAGCATACAATGCTACAAGTATAATTGAGAAATAAAGTAAAACCAACCTTTCTCCAGCTCATCTTGTGTCACAAAGTCAGCATATATATAAGACAGAGTCATAGCAGCTTGCTCCTTTAACTTCATCTCTGACTTCATCCATTGGTCTGTGCACATCAAAACCTCAATGGTGTAATGACTAAGACAACTCCTACTTGGTTCCAGCATGCGTCCACTTGTACTAAAGGCAGATTCTGATGCGACTGATGACACTTGCATAGCAAAAACATCTCTTGCTATTTCTGATAATATAGGGAACTTACCAGAATTGCGCCTCCACCAATCCATGACATCATACTCATCACCAAACATATTACTCTTTGGATGCTCAGCCTTTTCTTTCAAATACATGTCTAATTCGTCATGTGCATCATGAACTCCTAACTCATCAACCATCTCATCATAAACACACTGCATTCTTTCAAATCCACCACCAAGAGAAGCATCTGTATTTTCTAACTCCTCTTCAGCATATCCAGTAGCTTGTTCATGGCTAGCACTAGCAGAATTGCTCCCAACAGTATTAGACGATGATGCATCAGTAGAGACTTTGGGAAACATGCTACTATACTCCTTAAAAAGACTAGTCAACACAGAATATGTAGAATCATACATCTCTTTAGAATCTACACTATATTTCCCATAGACCTTATCAAAGCAAAGCTGAGCAAATTGCATTTTCTTTGTCGGATCAAAGACAGTAGCCACAATCAAAAGCTTATTGATGTTTTTAAAACCCTCCCAATACTTATCAAACTTCTCTTTCATGTCCTTAGCCCTAGTCCTCATTTCCGGATCATTGCTCTGACTCAATAGTATCATATTCTTCTCTATTGTAACTATCTCTCCATAACACTTGTATGAGTTAACCGATGTAGAAGCAGAGACAATTAAAGTAGCAGTATAAAAGAAGTTCAGAAACTTTACCATTCTCTCTATCTCCACCCAATCCAAATAAGTAGGAGGACCAACCCTTTTCTTGCCTTTTTCCATCTCTAAGAAGTAGTTGTTGTAGATCTTATCTTCAGCTTCCATCCGATCAAAAGCTTCTCTGAATCTTTGCGCTTTTATGAGCATCAAATAGGTTGAATTCCACCTGGTTTCGACATCTAGAGGCAAGCTTCCTCTACTCAGATTAGATGCATCAACCCTTTGATCAAATGAGATCAATCTCTTTGTAGAAGATCTCACAAAAGTCACTGCATTCCGAACTGCTTCCACATGGGAATTGATCTCATGCAATCCATCTTTGACTATCAAATTGATGATGTGAGCTGAACACCTCATATGCATCATCTCAGCATCTAATATGAATGCATTATTCCCATTCTTTGCCCTGAAGGCTCTTTCAAATTTCTGAAGTGCAGAAGTATTGGCTGTTGCATTATCAACAGTGATAGTGAAGATCTTCTCTATACCCCATTCATCCAAGAAAGAACTCAAAACAGCTGCAATTGTTGCCCCTTTATGATCTGCCACATACTTAAACTCTATGATCAGCTTTCTTAAATGCCAATTTGTATCAACAAAATGGCAAGTTATTACCATATAACTTGCACCAGTTACGTGAGCTGTCCATATATCAGTAGTGAGAGAGACCCGCTGCTTAGTTGCACGCATCCATTTCCTCATTTCTTCTTTCCGCTTCACAAACATCTCATAGATGTCTCTTGTTGCAGTTCTTCTAGAAACTGGCTTGTACAAGTTGCATTTGGTAGTGAAATGTCTCCAAGCTATACTTTCAATGAATGAAAGTGGCATCTGTCCTAATACAAGTATTTCATTTGTTGCTTCTCTAACCACTTCAATTGAAACCTTACCAGCCATTAGATGACTACCATCTGGATTCAGAATCTTCTGCATTTCACTGTCTTGCCAAACTTTGAATTGCTTGCACGCAAAAGTCAGATGCTTCTGCAGATTTGAAGTCCATGATGTTGTAGGACAGGCGAGTGTCTTCCCACAATAGTGACATGAGCATTTGTTAATATTATCCTTCAATCTGGTAAAATGCTCCCACACATACGACCTTTCTCTTTCTTCTTTGCTCTTTGCTTTGCCCTTACCCTTAGAACTTTTTCCTGAAGCTTCTTTTGATTCTTTTCTTTTCTTTCGATTCTCAGGAATCCTCGAATCATCTTCTGTATCTTGAGTTTCAGCATTCGTATCCAAATCAACATCTTCTTCTGGAAGTGATGATGAACCCATCTAATAAGAAGAGTCAAAACGAAAATAAAAATCAAATCGAGCAGTAGAGAGTAAATTGAAAACGAAATACAGTAATCAACAATTGAAAACGAAATACATAATCAACAAAACCCTAAAACACTAAAATCATCAAAAAACACAATCGAGAAGTAGAGAGTAGAGAGTAGAGAGTTAGAGATTATCTAATCGACAAAACCCTAATCAAACAACAATCAAATAGAGAAGAACAGACGAATCGGAGGAGAGAAGACTTACGGCGGATCGATTTCTCGATGAAGATTCCAGATTGAATATCGATTAGCGACTTAGGTTTTTTTAAGAGAAGAGGACTTAGGTATTTGTCGGGAAAGGGGAAGAACCGATGGTATAGGTTAATATCTGGGGTGTAATTAGAGTAGATTAGTTATAATCGGGTATTAATTTCGGGTCAAGAAAGTAACCATTCGGTTCTCGGTTTTTACCCGAACCGAAGACAGACCCGAATTATTTCTATATGGAGAACCGATCGGTTATAACTGAATCCAAATACCCGAACCGAATTGCAAAATTTCGGTTCGGTTCGGTTCGGGTATTCGGTTCCGGTTATTATGCCCAGGACTACTCTAGTTGTCATCTCTTTGACCGCTTTTTGGGTAAGAAAAAATTCATATGGTATTTAGAACTTATGTTTCTTGGGTTACTCATGTCTATGTTTCACTGTACACACGAGTTTGGAGAATACAAACGTCGTGGTTTTCTTTACACCATAAAATATGCGTTAATGGGCTTGGCCCATTTATATAAAACTAATAATTGAGACGACTTTTGATTTGTTTCTCATAAGGCGACGCCGTATTACAGCCTAGAAACTCAAACGTCGTCGTTTCTCTTCCCGGCGACTTTATCACCGCCGTCTTCTTCTTCTCATGCTCTTTGGCTAATTTCGTTTTGCTTTGAGCTTGTGAGCTACTTCTGATTCCGACCATCACGCAGCTTCAAGGTTAGTTTTTGATTTAATTCAAACAAAACTACATGGGTTCAATGTGTTGTGTCTCCAATGGAATTGGTTTCTGGGTTTAGATTGATAAATTTTCTAGGGTTTATGGCTCTTTTATCAGAAACGTAACTTAGGTTATACGAATCTCTTGTTGGGTCTCTTTCAATACCAATACCAATCCACGAAAGGATTCATTTTGTTCACTATCTTCGACGTCTAAGTTGTGATTAGTGTTAGTTCGAATTGATTCAGAGTAAAGTTTGGGTTTTTACTTCACCTAGTCCTGAATTTGTTGTTCTCTGTGTAGAAAGTTTCTGTTTTTAAATCAAAGAAATGAAGAAGAAGATGATAGCCATTGGTTTCGAGGGTTCAGCTAACAAGATTGGTGTTGGAATTGTTACATTAGACGGTACAATCTTAGCGAATCCTCGGCATACGTATATAACACCGCCTGGTCACGGTTTTCTTCCTAGAGAGACTGCACATCACCATCTTGACCATGTTCTTCCTTTAGTCAAATCAGCTTTAGAGACTTCTCAAGTTACTCCTGAAGAAATCGACTGCCTTTGTTATACGAAAGGTCCTGGGATGGGAGCGCCATTGCAGGTTTCAGCTATTGTTGTTAGGGTATTGTCGCAGCTTTGGAAAAAGCCGATTGTTGCTGTGAATCATTGTGTGGCTCACATTGAGATGGGGAGAGTAGTTACTGGTGCTGATGATCCTGTTGTATTGTATGTGAGTGGTGGGAACACTCAGGTGATTGCTTATAGTGAAGGTAGATACCGGATTTTCGGTGAGACTATTGATATTGCTGTTGGTAATTGTTTGGATCGGTTTGCTAGAGTGTTGAAGCTTTCTAATGATCCAAGCCCTGGTTATAACATTGAACAGGTAAATTTCATTTGAAAGTAAAGTAAATTTGAATTCTTAAAAGATTCAAGAACAATGTTAACACGGTTTTTGGTGTTTTTATTAGCTTGCTAAGAAAGGAGAAAACTTTATTGATCTTCCGTATGCTGTTAAAGGTATGGATGTATCGTTCAGTGGAATCTTGAGTTATATAGAAACTACCGCGGAGGAGAAGCTCAAGAATAACGAGTGCACACCAGCAGACTTGTGTTATTCCCTTCAAGTAAGGCTATCACTTGGTTCTTAATTGATGAATATTTTGTCAAATTTTGGACTGTTAAGAGAAGTATCATGAATTCATGTTTGTTAATCTTGCAGGAGACGGTGTTTGCAATGTTGGTTGAGATCACGGAAAGAGCGATGGCGCATTGTGACAAGAAAGACGTTTTGATTGTTGGCGGTGTTGGTTGTAATGAGCGATTACAGGACATGATGAGGACTATGTGCTCTGAACGTGATGGTAAGTTGTTTGCGACGGATGACCGTTACTGCATCGATAATGGAGCGATGATCGCCTACACGGGTCTACTCGCGTTTGTTAATGGTATTGAAACACCGATCGAAGACTCTACCTTTACACAGCGATTTCGCACAGACGAGGTTCATGCGGTATGGCGAGAGAAAGAAGCTTTGGTACTTGGGGACAAGAACGTTGCTGCTAATTGATTATGTGCCCATTTTTGTTCATTGTTCATCCAATTTGAGATTGAATCTCTCTCTACTCATAATTTTTTTTTGATAAGTAGTTAAGATATTTAAATGTGTTTCATTTGTCAAAATTATATGATTTTTTTCTTTTGATTTGAATAATTTCTTGATGGGTGTAATAAATTTTCAAATTTCAAAGTGAGCTTTGTAAAAGTTCATATTTTTGTGTTACATTTCGATTTTTGTTTTCTTTTTGTTATATTGCTTTAATAGAATATGTAATCTAAAAAGTCGACATTTCTACCGATAATGGTGGAGAGATTAGTGGATTAGTCTTTCCTTAATCATACAAAAACAACTGTGAAAATACTGCACTACTAAAAAGTAAGAACTTTTTTTTTTTTTTTTTTCATCATGTAAGAACTTTTTAATGTATAACGTATGAGATGGTTCAATCAAAATACACTTTTGTGGAAAATATCATTTTTTCATTTGTGTATGTATCATTTTTTTCAATATCGATCAAGTAATTAGAGGAAAGATAAAACATTTTTTTCATTTATATATGTATCATTTTCTCATCATCTAGAACTCACATGCGGCTACAAAAGTTTCGATATCCTTCTAGTGACTAGAGTTCTAGATATATAAACAAACATTCACACATGTAAGCATGTATACTAAATATAAAAATTTCAAAACTTTTAAAAGATATCATCATCATGTAGATTTAAACAAGACGAGCGAAAAAAGAGAGAGTAGAAAATGACAAAAGTTATTTGACAAAGGTCAAAGTAATTAAAAGAAAAGATAAAGTATCTCAAAAGTCTTCCTTCCTCCATCTTCAAATGCCAAAAATAAAAGACGAATGATTGAATATAAATGAAATGAAAGTTCTCTTATTGGTATTCATTCATCTAAAAACCTCGAAGTAATCAAAATCTGAATGATAGCCGTTGATAAGGTTTTATGCTTTCACATTGCACTCGATCGTCGTCAAATTAATAGTCTTCGTTTTCTAGTTTTAACTTTTAACCTGCTTTTAATTACTTCACTAATTTATTTTTGTTATTATTTCCACCAATTTTATTCATTGTGAATTCACTAGTTGTCCACATAAATAAGATTCATTGGTATTAATAGTACATATGATAAAAGTTTGTATAAAATCAAAGAGCATACTATTACCTAAGAATATTTAATTAGATGAATGTTGAAGTCCACATTGGATTCTATTAATAGTCAAACTGTCATGTTCTTAACCCAAGTTAGGTTTACATGTACTAACAGATCACCATTTCTTTAACTAATCTTTATAAGCTCAAATCTTTTATAAGTTTACTTTATTACAATTAATTAGAAGAAAAAAAGAGAGCCAGTGGAATGATTGTCTTCTAAATCTCGTATTATCATTGACTTTATAGACCGTATATATTATTAATCAACTAATCATATTAGAGCATTGTAAGAAATATGGTACTAAGCAAAACATTCTTTACTCAGTACTATACTCATCCAAAAACTTAATCGTTTTAAGAGACTAAATATGGATATGTGTATATTTGTGTTATGTGTATGTGTGTGTTATGTGTATGTGTATGCAGGAGTAGACACGTGCACGTGGCACATGCAGAGAATGCGAAGGTGGAGTGTTGACAAAGAAGAAGAGGATGATCCAAGTTTCGAAATGATTCCAAAAGTTATGAACTATAAGCCAAAGTGCCCAATCGCCAAACATTAACTTAAACTTCACTCGTTAGATCGTTTTCTCACATTAAAGCCGCTCTACACTTTTACCCATTTTACCATATATAACTACGCATAGATGTTAGATATTATAGATTTTATTCATAAACTTAAGTTATGATAAACATAAACTTAAGTTATGACAAAATAGCTAAATGATTTTGCGATTTTGACACTAGTGAAATGTATGTCTATCACTTGAATTCTATCTCATAGTTTTAAAGATGTATCCTTAGGGCAGGTTATCCAAAAAGCATATTTTTGTTTTGAATCGAAATTTGTGATACAGAAATATACCAAAAATGTGTCTAAATCATATACCGATGCAAAGAAAGTGATATAAACCAAGATCTTTAGCAATAGACATAAATAAACAAACACCTAATTCGGACATGTACGGATCGGGCTCTGATACCATATTAGAATATGGGCTTCCAACTCAAAACCAATTGGCAATGAGTGGAGAGGCCCATATATCTTATATACTAATCAAGATCCCTTGTCCTTTCCAATGTGGGATAATATTATCCCTAATAATTCCAACACAAATGTGAACATTAACTGTTAAAAATGACCAAAAAAGTCATCAAGATTTGGCTTTCCTTTTCAAAAGCAGTACACGTCTCTGTCTCACACAGACAGTGTATTCAATGCGTTTGTGTTGTCTTCCCACTTTTCACCAGCTAAGGCTCTGCTTCTTCCTCTTCCTCTTCTCTCCAAAACAAGACAAAATTCTCAAAGAATAACTTTTTTCATTCACGAGAGTGGAAGATTAGAGTTTTCCAAATCCGAGTAAAAGACACAAAATCTCCGGCTTAGATTCTCAAGTTAGGTCCCTTTCCCAAAAGTTTCTATCTTCTCTTCGTCTAACAAAGAGATAGCTCCAAATCCTGAACAAAACAGAGTACTCTCTGCTCTATAAACTTCATTACCTTTATTACTCTGCTCTTTAAAACAGAGTACTCTGCTTTATAGAGATAAATGAGCTAAAGATCAGTAATTTCTATACAGAGAGACAAGACCAATTCAAGAATGGTTTCCTTAAGTGCCACGTTACTTATCCTTCTCTCAATCTTTTTTTCAACTCCGTCCAATGTTCGAGGCAATGCAGAGCTAAAAGCTTTAATGGAGCTCAAATCATCGCTTGACCCTGAAAACAAGCTTCTCCGATCATGGACGTTTAACGGAGATCCATGCGACGGATCTTTCGAAGGAATTGCCTGTAACCAGCATCTAAAAGTTGCAAACATATCGTTACAAGGGAAACGTTTAGCCGGAAAACTGTCTCCGGCGGTTGCAGAGCTCAAATGTTTGTCAGGTCTTTACTTACATTATAATAGTCTCTCTGGAGAGATACCTCAAGAGATCACAAATCTTACTGAATTATCAGATCTTTATCTCAATGTTAATAACTTCTCCGGCGAGATTCCGGCAGATATCGGCTCCATGGATGGCTTGCAAGGTTAGCATCTTACAATGTTTTGATATACCGGTAGATTCCAAACCGGTTTAGATTAACCGGGATTTACTTGGAGCTTGAAACATAGTTGAATTTCCTTAAACCACACTTCACAGATCTTTCATTTGAATGTTTTGTGTTGTCTTTTGTTGCAGTTATGGATCTTTGTTGCAACAGTTTAACAGGGAAGATACCAAAGAACATTGGTACTTTGAAGAAACTAAATGTGTTGTCTCTGCAACACAACCAACTAACCGGAGAGGTTCCTTGGAGTTTAGGAAACTTAAGTATGTTAAGCAGAATTGATTTGAGCTTCAACAATCTGTTAGGTTTAATCCCAAAAACCCTAGCCAACATTCCTCAGTTGGAAACTCTTGACTTGCGCAACAATACTCTCTCTGGCTTTGTACCTTCTGGTGAGTTTCGATTCCTAAAATGTCTTTTTAAAGCTTATCTCTCTGTTTCTTGACTCTGCTTTTTCTTCGATATGTTTCTTGAAAGGTCTCAAGAAGTTGAATGGGAGCTTCCAGTTTGAGAACAATACCGGGTTATGTGGTATGGATTTTCCTTCTTTGAGAGCTTGTTCTGCTTTCGATAATGCGAACATCGAACAATTCAAGCAGCCTCCTGGTGAAATAGACACTGATAAATCAGCTCTTCACAACATTTCCGAGTCTGTATATCTCCAAAAGCATTGCAACAAAACACAATGCAAGAAATCCTCATCGAAACTCCCACAAGTTGCGTTGATTTCAAGCGTGATTACCGTGACTATAACACTGCTTGGTGCCGGCATATTGACCTTCTTTCGCTACAGAAGACGGAAGCAAAAGATTAGTAACACACCTGAGTTTTCCGAGGGAAGACTGAGCACAGATCTACAAAAAGATTTCCGCGCATCGCCTCTCGTGAGTCTTGCCTACACTAAAGAATGGGATCCGCTCGGCGATAGCAGAAACGGAGCTGAGTTCTCACAAGAGCCTCATCTCTTTGTTGTTAATAGTAGCTTCAGGTTTAACTTAGAAGACATTGAATCAGCAACGCAATGCTTCTCAGAAGCTAACTTACTAAGCCGAAACAGCTTCACCTCGGTGTTCAAAGGAGTCCTTAGAGATGGTTCTCCGGTAGCTATCAGAAGCATCAACATAAGCAGTTGCAAGAACGAAGAAGTCGAATTCATGAACGGTTTAAAGCTTTTATCTTCGCTGTCACATGAAAACTTAATGAAGCTACGCGGATTCTGCTGTTCTAGAGGCAGAGGAGAGTGTTTCCTCATCTATGATTTTGCTTCAAAAGGAAAGCTCTCGAATTTTCTTGATATACAAGAACATGAAACGAATCAGGTTCTTGATTGGCCCGCAAGAATCTCCATCATCAAAGGGATTGCAAAAGGTTAAGTCTTTAAGAAATCACTTCTTCGAGTTGCAACAAAATGTATCTAACACACAAACTTCTTGCAGGTATTGCTTACTTACATGGAAGTGATCAACAGAAGAAGCCTACAATAGTTCATCGAAACATCTCTGTCGAGAAAATCCTACTCGATGAGCAATTCAACCCTTTGATCGCTGATTCGGGTCTTCACAACCTTCTAGCAGACGATATGGTCTTCTCAGCACTCAAAACAAGTGCAGCAATGGGATATTTAGCTCCAGAATATGTCACAACCGGAAAATTCACCGAGAAAACCGACATTTTTGCCTTTGGAGTCATCATTCTCCAGATACTCTCTGGCAAGCTCATGCTTACTAGCTCACTGAGAATTGCAGCTGAGAATGGAGAACATAGCGGGTTCATCGATGAATATCTTCGTGAAGAGTTCGATAAACCAGAGGCGATTGCAATGGCGAGGATCGGGATAAGCTGTACACAGGAGATTCCAAACAATAGGCCTAATATAGAGACATTGCTTGAGGATATAAACTGTATGAAGAGTGAATGAGTCTGTTTTGATTAGTAACTCTGTTTCAACATTGTGCAAGTATGATTCTCCGGTTAAGCAGTATCACACCAATTGGTTTTCTTTGTTTTGTTTTTCTCCGGCAAGAACCGGTCCGGTTTATATTTTATTTAGATTTGTAGCTGAGAATTAAAACCTAAATTTAGGTAAATAAATAAGATATTAACACAAAAATTGAAATCAGAGTCAGAGCTTAAAGTGCAGACCCAGAACATCAAAAGTATGTATCTTTAATCATATTCATGACTAATTTACTCAGAGTGATTATTGAATAAGAGACATTGTGTTGTTGCCTATAGATTTCTTTATGATGATAGTTGTACAGTGATAATGCAATTTCACTGTTTAGTATTTCTTCAATTTCAGGTCATCAATGTAGCAAAGAAAGATCAAATCAAGTTCCTTTGCTCAATCTGACCAATGAGCAGGTTTGTTTAATTGTTTTGTTTGTTGGTCTTTGTGGTTAAAGCTCTGTGATGTGAAATTTTGAAGCTTATCCTATGTATAAGTTTCCTCATTGTTCGATTATAGGGAAGGAGTTATATCTTTGAGTTTCCTCATTGCCGTGATTTCATCAGTAAGCACAATGTGCCGTGGTTTGCTTTTATTGAGGAGCCTAAGGAATCAGCTGAGCAACTTAGTATAGCAGACTTGGAGCAATGCTTCAAGCTTCTTAGAGAAAATAGGTATGTGAAGAGAACATGAAGTTGTTATCCGGTTTATGAATTGATCTTAGCTTATTTCTCTGTCAGGTTCTTGATGCTCCGTTCCAACACTACGAAGCCGACTTGTAGAGAAGAACCACTAAGAGCGTTAGAGGAATCTCCCATTAGAAGAAATTGAAATTTTAAAGATATTTTAACAGTTCGAAGATTCCATAATATCTCATTATAATATATATTTCTACGCAAAATATAATGATAAACAAAATATCAAATTGTATCAAAGTAGGTATATATATATTTCTACGCAATGTTTTAACATAACACAAAAACTTCTGAATTTCTTTTTAAGAAGTACTACAATATAGAATGAGAACAATTACATCTGATAACCAAAAAAAGAATGCGTACAAGTAGGTAGTGATATGACTTAAAGTCGTTTAAGTCACTCACATGAAAGTCGAGTTCGAGTTGCCAAAAACAAATAATTCTAAAAAGATTAGTTTGCCAGTGGAACACATATATTTGACTAAGCTTGACATCGTGAGTCGAATTTGCCTGGACACGACGTTAAAGCCTGAGAGTGAGAGGTAGGTTAGTGTGTCATCATCACTTTTCAGTTCTCATTTCCAATTTGTAAAATGTTTTTATTCTTTATAAGATAGACATTACGGAAAGTGTAACTGCAAAAAAATTATGTACGAAGTCGATCAAAATTAATTGTGTGAACATAATTACATAAACCTTTCAATATAACAACCAAATAGTTGTCTTCAATTTAACTTTTGAGACGAGAGAGAAAATGAGAGTCCAAAAAGTCATGAGTCACTTATAATTTGTCCATGCATAATTTGACTTTGCAACGTACGAGGAATAAATATATCCGACTTGTAAAATATGTGATCCACTATATATCTAGCTACAGACAGACCTATGGTTTTACACGGATCATCTATTTAAATTTTTAAATAGATACAACAATTGGATGATACTCACAATCATTTTTTTTTTTCTTTTTTTCAATTATTCTAATTTGTATCTAACAAAAAATTTATTCTAATTAGTTTTATTGCATTCACATTATCTATTCTTGCGTTCTTTTCATTTTTCTCACGGGTTGGAAGAAAATTGTTAAAATTTGTACATTCATTGGTGTTGGTCCTTCTGGTTCTGTAAAGTTTAATTTCTATAAATACTAAAAAGAAAAACAAGAAGAAACAATATTTTGTACTTTACGAAAACGTACGTCATGACTCCACCGAGAATCAATCTCGAGTTGCCAAAAACAGGTTATTCGAAGAAAGAAAAGTGACAGTAGACGCAAACATTTTGTATGCTACATATTTTCAATTCTCATTTTTCACAATCACAAAAAATGAATTTTGACAAGTGGATGGCTTCGTCGTTTCTTCACTTTGCCAAATATAATTGAAGTGTAATCGTATCAAGACGTGCTAACCTAGAAACATCATAACAAGATATATGATCGTTCTACCTATCTCTAAATCATATAGTTTCATGTATATTATTTGATCCCGCATATATATTATTTGTAATTCATCTAATGTATATTATACTTCGATTATCCCTTGACTCAAGGAAAACAGTCTCAAAATATTATTTTCTGTTTTATTTTCTTTAAAAAATTAATGTGGAATCCGTTAAAATGTTGCACATCAATATTTATATATTGATTATTATGAATTAAAAAGTTTGCAAAAGATATATAGTCCAAAAGGTTTCGATTAAATTTTAATATTCTTAGCACCATGCTATCATTAACATTTGATGCCAATAATATGCATGATGGACGACATCTAGACAATTACATATGAATGTTAATTGGTACTCATTCTGTCATTCATACTCTTAAATAGATGTTTTTAAAATGATTTGTAACATATGTAAACAGAAAAATATAAACTCATGAGTATTTCCTAGGAATATCTCTCTAACGAAAATTATAAAACTAGTGTTAACCACTTTTTAAAAATGGAAAGATGTCTAACCTCAGAACTCTTTTACAAATATTAAAAATAAATTACATAATTGTAAAATAATAGTATTATTGTAGCACTACGTAACATTTCAAGAGGTGTCCGTACCAAATAGCTTCTATATATATACATAGACATACACCCACCAGAGACTCATTCTCATTACTTTCATAATTTCTTCCCTAGAGCCAGAGGCTGAGATAAAGAGGTCACAAATCAGTCTCTTTTCTTTTAATTTCGCCTTTCATATATATGTTTTATTAAGTCTCTCCTCTCATATCTATAGATTGTTCTTGATTTTTGCCTTTATATAATAATAACATATTTGAATCTTTTTAGGAAAACAATGGCAAAGAAAGTGGAAATTTACGGTGGTTTTGGAGAAGAATTTGATGATGGTGTTTACGACAGTGTGAGGAAAGTGTGTGTTGGAGTAGAAGAAAAATCTTGCTTCAAGGTCAAATAGAGATTGAAGAAAAAGAAGAAGAAGTCGATCAAGTAATCAAGGAATCAAAGATGAATTGGATCAATGCTCTGATACCATGACAAGTTATGAATTGCTGAATGTCGACTTGTGTTATTAGGCTCTAAGGCCATAGTATTTATACAAGATGAGATTAACCCTAAACCTAGTACAATAGGAAATCTCGTAGATATGGTAAAATCTAAACAAGAGAATATACATACTGTATAAGACTAGAGATATAGAATATATCCTAATAGATGCTTAAGTTCAAGACAAACAAGGCTACATATCAAGTGTTAGGAGCCGAGACAGAAGGTTATGAGTATGTGGGCACATCGTTCGTGTTGGGGGAGACTGATCACAAGATTGTTGGGTTCCATGGCAATTCTTTATATGGTGGTCTCGTGCAAATTGGTGTTTATGTTTCGCCAATCAATAACGCTTAAGCTTACTATCTTTTCTAAGTAGAAGAATAATAAAGAGAAAAGCTGTCTATGCTTTTACTCACGTACTCTCCTATTACTATTATCTCATAAGTTGATCTTATGTTGCCTTCGTAGTTGTTGTTTATACTCTCTTTAACTACAAATGCCTTTATAAAGTGGTATTTCTTCAATTTATTCGATTTTGAGATGATCGCATTCGCACCAATGTTTCTTTTACTTTTTCCTTCTATTTAGTATTTTGTGGAAAATGTTTAGTTTTCAAAGCTGTTGGACCATCAACAATTATGGAATCTCGCATTAAAATATTGAAAATCGTGAGAAGATACAAAATTAACAGATGGAAGAGTTAAACAAATATAGTAAGTTGAAAACTTTTTTCATTCAGTTGAAAATAAGATCATCAGCCACCTACAACTTTATCAGTTTCTTCACTAACTCCAATGGAAAAAGCAATTCACAATTCACAAGCCTAACTTTATTCATCAAGTATCCATGTTAAATGTTGTATCTATTTAATGTATGAGTTTCAAAAAGTTTGTAGAATATTTTTTTAAAAATCAGCCATAAAATTTATGTCGATCAAGTACACAATCATAACTATATCTATGAATTTTGCAAGACTTAAAGATAACCCTTTTAGATTATAAGCAACTAAAGAACTGATAAATATAGCAAAGATATATTTAATCAGTTTTTACTTTTCCACAATCTTAAAAACAAACAATACAAGATGAACAAATAGCTCTTTGGTGACTTGGCTATATTACATATGAATGTTGGTACTCATTTATACTCTTAAATAGATGTTTTAAAAATCATTTGTAACATGTAAACAGAAAAATATAAAAACTAGTGTTAACCACTTTTTTGAGAAATCAAAAGTAAAAAAAAGTTCTACAACTACTTCCTTAGAAGTTATAAATGGAAAGATGTCTAATCTCATAACTCTTTTACCAATATTAAAAATATATTACATAATTGTAAAATAATAGTATTATTGTACCAAATAGCTTCAATATATATACATACACCCACCAGAGACTCATTCTCATCACTTTCATAACTTCTTCCCTAGAGTCAGAGGCTGAGATAAAGAGGTCCCAAATCAATCTCTCTTCTTTTAATTTCGCCTTTCATATATATGTTATATTAAGTCTCTCCTCTCATCTCTATATATATATTGTTCTTGATTTTGCCTTTTAATAATAATAACATATTTGAATCTTGTAGGAAAACAATGGCAAAGAAAGTGGGAATTTACGGTGGTATTGGAGAAGAATTTGATGATGGTGTTTACGACAGTGTGAGGAAAGTGTGTGTTGGAGTAGATGGTGACCGTGTAAGCTCTGTTGAATTCGAGTATGGTAAGGGAGACCAAACGATAACTCTTTCTCACGGCAAAAAATCATCACAAGAACGTAAAGAGGTATATATATCTTGATCATTTCTTGCATCCATTTTCTCTTATCTTTTTGTTCGCTTTGTTTAATGAATCCGGTTCTATTTTGCAGTTTGTTCTTGACCATGATGAATATATAAAATCGGTGGAGGGAACTTTCCATCAAGATTATTTCATCTCGTCGTTAACGTTCATAACATCAGTGGAGAGAGACCGTGAGGTATTTGGGAAAGAGGTTGGTACCAAATTTGTCCTCAAAGCAAAAGGGTTTGATAAGCTTGTCGGCTTCCGAGGAAGGTCTTCCCTTGACCGTCTCAATGCTCTCGGAGCACATTTTGCGGTGGTGCTAACTCCTCCGGTCAAAAAGCTAGAAGCAAAAGGTGGGAACTTTGGGGACGTGTGGGATGACGGTGTCCATGACAATGTTCGTAAGATAACAATCAGACGCAGCGAAGAATCTGTGGGAATGGTCAAGTTTAAGTACGTCAATGGAACGGAGATTGTATTGGGAGACGCTCGTGGGCATACTTCACAGCTTCCGTTGGTAAAAGAAAAGGTATATTTGCACTCTCTCCTCAAATTTATTATTACCCAATAACTAAAGTTACATATATGTAATTTTATTTTGTTTATGTTTTATCATATTGTAGTTCGTGCTTTCTGAAGATGAATACATCACATCTGTTCATGGACACTATGGTCAAAAGTTTCCAGTTGGACAATCCGTTAATTTGCATGGTCGCTTTTGCGACGGTATAACGATGCTTAAGTTCAAGACAAACAAAGATACATATCAAGTGTTAGGAGCCGAAACAGAAGGTTATGAGTATGTGGGCACATCGTTCGTGTTGGGGGAGACTGGTCACAAGATTGTTGGGTTCCATGGCAAGTCATCTAGATTTTCTCTTGCACAAATTGGTGTTTATGTTTCGCCAATTAATAACGCTTAAGCTTTATTATCTTTTCTTAGTAGAATAATTAAGAGAAAAGCTATCTATGCTTGTAGTTCTCACTCTCCTATTACTATTATCTCATAAGTTGATCTTATGTTGTCTTCGTAGTTGTTGTTTACACTCTCTTTAACTATAAATGCCTTAATAAAGTGGTATCTCTTCAATTTATTCGATTGTGAGATGATCGAATCAATGTTTCTTTTACTTTTCCTTCTATTTAGTATTTTATGGTATATGTTTAGTTTTCAATGTTGAAGGACCATCAACAATTATAGAATCTTGCATTAAAAAAGTTGAAAATCTTTAGAAGATACAAAATTAACAGTAGGAAAGAGTTTAACAAATATAGTAAGTTGAAAACTTTTTTCGTTCAGTTGAAAATAAAGATCATCAGCCACCTACAACTTTATCAGTTTCTTCACTAACTCCAAATGAAAAAGCAATTCACAAATCACAAGCCTAACTTTACTCATCAAGTATCCATGTTAAACGTTGTATCTATTTTATGTATGATTTTCAAAAAGTTTGTAGTATATTTTTAAAAAAATCAGCCATAAAATTTATGTCGATTAAGTACACAACTAACTATATCTAAGAATTTTGCAAAACTTAAAGATAACCCTTTTAGATTATAAGCAACTAAAGAACTGATAAATATAGCAAAGATATATTTATCATTAAAGAGCAGTATTTAAAATCCTCAAATTCATCATACAGTTACAATAATGATGCAACCTAAGTAAAGTAATTAGTCTTTGGTTACATTCACTAAAGATTTTAGAAACCATACATGTCGTCAGAGATTAGTTTCTACCAGGTCCTCTAACATTCATTGCAGCTTTCGGTCTTCTGGATGATTCTGCTCGTGCATGAGAAGGACTTGGATCAGTCGAGGGAAGTAACATTGGTTGCTCTCTGTTTACAAGACCACCTGTAAGAATATCAAAGACATGATTTCTTTTTGTTCACAGAGAAACGTACAACACGGGAGATTTGACGGCGTAATTTGACTACTTACTTCCAAATGAACCAGACCGACCGGGTAACTGCATTTGCCTTCTAGCATTTCCACTCCAAGACTGTTCAAAATTAGCCAATTCATCTGCAGAATTTTGCATTGAAAGCAAACGGTATATAAGGATCTCTCATCCACAATTGAATCTTTCTGCAGCTTAACGAGAAAAGTATTACTTACCTTCATTTAAATTGTGCAAGGTCTGTGTTGTATCAACACGGCCATCTGAGTTAAGTTTACGTGCAACCGTGTGGCCCTGCAAGTATAAGAACATAACTTATAGTTAATCCAACAACAGAAGATAAAAGATTTATTATCCTCAAGGTTAAGGTTGTATGTATAAACTACCTTGTTATGAAGGCCCCTTGAAATCCTATGCGCTGCCTCCCGCGTTGCAGTGTTGGCTTCTCTGCTTTCTTCAAGAGTTAACTGTTCCACAGTAAGACCAGTTTTAGTAGTAAGCATAAGCTAACATCCTTACACACACACACACACACAAATACATTACCAATATAACTCACCCCATCACTTCCTGTCCTTCTGGTTTTCGATGAAGTATAGTAGTTGCCGTTCTGACCCCCGTATGTAACAGTCGAGCTCTGAAAACTATAACTACCTGTTTGAGGTTGCCACTGTCCATTGTTCACCATGGCATTCACATTCATGTTCTGCATTTGTGGGTTCCTTCTCTCTGCATTTACATTCATGTTTTGCATTTGCCGGTTCCTTCTCTCTGCATTTACATAAAACACAATCAGTTCCAAAGAAACAAACGATTTCCTTCCGTTAAATAACTAAGGTAGAAACGAAACAAAATATCACCTTCCACTCTAGCATCTTCATTTTCAGCCTCACTGCTTGACCTGCCATGTTTCCCTAGCCTTCCTTTCTTCTCTTTATCTCCTTCTCCTTCTTTCTCATCATCTGATTCAATCTCTTCAATAACCGGTCCACGTGATCTACTCGGTCCTGGTGGCTGATTATTCTCAATAAAACCCGGCGGAAGACGACGCATTTCTGCAAAAGGATTCATGCTAGGACCAAAGAAGTTGGACTGAAACATGCCACCACCAAAAGGCTGAGTGAAAAAAGGATCATCAAACGGATCTCTTCCTCCGAAAAAATTATCCATGAGATTTGGAGGACCATTAGGGCCACCAAAACCACCAAAGGAACCGCCTCCAAAACCACCAAAAGGGCCGCCTCCAAAACCACCAAAAGGACCACCAAAACCACCACCAAAAGGATCTCTACCACCTCCTTGCATCTTCCTGATAAACTATCATCAAACACAAGAAGATCACATAGTTTTTCCAGAAATCTGAAATTTGCAATTCAACAAAATCTCTAGTAAGATAACAACTCTCTAACTACAAAGCAAATTCAACAGTAAGAATCACAATCCCAGAATTCTGGGAGATTACATAAATCGATCACAATCAAGTCAGAAACAACTCCGGAACGTAAAAATCATGGAGCAAAAACAGAGACCTGAAGCAAACAGCCCTAACGCAAACCCTAACGAAGAACTTGAAATTGAAATCAATCACAAATCAAAATCAAACAACAGAATTCTCCATGATCGAATCCGAAGTTCATACCTCGAAACAACGATTCTGATTTTCCAAAAATCTCAGAGAGATATTTGTTGGAATTGAGAATTTTCTCTTAAGCCTTTTTATTGCAATTTAAGATTCTTCTCGAACTGTGTTTTTACAGAAGTCGCGATGTGATTGGCTGATGGGTTAACTCAGACACCGTTTCTGTAATTTTTCTTTTGCTCATTGTCATAATTTGATGGATTTTCTTCTAAACATGACATAATTTAAAATTTCTACAGGTTTTTTTAGTCCATTTTTTCTATAATCCATATTTTTATTAGTTGAATCTAGTTTTCTCGTTGTTCAAAATGAGTTCCCGCGCGATTTCGTACTGTTTTACATTATTGTTCTAATTGATCGTTGAAGGTGGATTTAACGATTTTACGGAGTTAAATCGAAGATTAATAATTATTGAACCTTAAAACAACTACCAAAGTCTAGGAAAAAAAAGCTACCACCAAACATGGAAAATGAAGGTCACACTCGCAATCAACTAATTGCGCGAAAAAAAACAGCAGATGCGGAATCACAAAGCTCACAAGTAGCCGCGAATGAAAGAAAAACAGCGAAGAAAAACCTGAAATAAGACGAGTAACAAGAACAAAGACCCACAAATGAGAATCACAAATTCTACCCACACAATCTTCATCTTAGAGAGTCTAAATTTAGAACTTTGCATCCTCACAAAAAGTTAGTCTTACAAGAACAGACCAAGGAAGACCACATGAAAAAACTGCTTATTCAACTAAACTAAGGGCGGTGAAAGGAACTAAAGAAACATACACAAAACCATGAGAAAGGACTCACTTCAAGGGCTGCTCAGAAAACCCAAGCGGGGAAACAT
Organism: Arabidopsis lyrata subsp. lyrata; assembly: GCF_000004255.2. NCBI lineage: Eukaryota > Viridiplantae > Streptophyta > Magnoliopsida > Brassicales > Brassicaceae > Arabidopsis > Arabidopsis lyrata. Next base: position 8,496,165 of record NW_003302549.1, on the reverse strand, counting down.
ACATATAGTATATGCTACTATGAACTTTTCTTTTGAAAATCCCAAAAATGCAATCATTGGTTAAGACTTTTTTCATAATGCTCTCAATCTAGAAGAGGTTATGACCACTACTCACTGTTGAGTGTTGAGTGTAGATTAATAGCCATATGTTGAAGTGGAAGATGTTCTACACATGCTGCTTAAATATACAAAGCTAGACTATGATGCTTAGGTACCAACCAGTCTCTCTCACACCATAGAACACTGAGTGATTTATAGGCGAAAAGTCTGAGGATCCCGTTTTTTCGTTTTTGTATTTTAGTTGATTACTATATAACAAGAGGGATTCATGTAGTTGTGACATAACAAAAAGAGAAGAAAAGATCATCCTTCATTAGAACATAAATATCCAATCAGAGTCAAAGAGATGGGTTTAGATAACATTCTAAAGAAAGAAGTCCAACCTTAATCCCTCATTAAAAGACTAGACCAGCTAGAACCTAGATAGAGATCACTCCTAGAACAACTTCAACATCATAAGAAGCTTCGAGACTCGGAAGCGCTTTGTAGCTCAATCAATTACTTCCCTTGGATGTCTTGGGGGTCCTGTCAGATATTATACCATTCGGGACAGTCTCTTCCATCACCTTTGGGACTGTGAAATTGAAGTCGCCAAGCAGTGCATACTTGTAATCCTGATTGGCATCGATGAAGGCTGCGATTTCATTGCGAGACTTGAGCTTCTTCCCAGTAGGAGTTATGTAGTACGCATCCATTTTCGAGTAGTCCTTCCTCAGAATTAAGCTCCTCTTGAACCCTCTTGGTGTCTTGGGCAAGCCAGGCTTGTCGATGACCCATGTTCTGGAGGAATCATAGTTTAAGTCTCCAGCATCTTCACAGGATATACCTTCTTTCTTCTCGCACACATACGGGTCCTCTTGTATTCTACTTCTGATCTCTTCGTATTCATCTTGAGTACCAATCTGCCTCCACTTCAGGCATTTTTCACACTGTACAGCAAAGACATCGATCGACCTCCCTGGAGTACCGGCTTTTTTCTACACAATACAAATATGGAATCTCGGTGAAAAGAAGAACAGTCACTCACATACACACAAGATACTTGGATAAATAGAATCAGATAAAAACCATACTACAACAAATCCAGTTCCAGAATCACGCAACTCGTTTAATCTATAGGCAAGGCGAGAAAATTTGCCTAGAGAAACACAAAGTGTCACACTTTAAGCTTCTATAGAAGAGAGAACACACAATAGAAATCAAAGAAGTACTATTATATATAGCCTGCATGTTAGAAACAAAATTCAATCTACAGAGACACCATCAAAAGAGTGAAACTTAGAACAGATAGATAAACCATATTTGACGAAATAAAGTAATACCCTTTTTAAAATGTCTGCATCAAATAAGAAAGTTTTCGAGACAGAGAACTTGTAAAAACCCTAATGATTCTTAAACCAAAATCACAAGTAATAGATAGAATTGAATGTGTAAAACATAAATGATAAGATCTGTGTGGTAAAAGGAGACACAAACGCAAAAATTGAATGTGGTTTTGGTTAATGAGGTAACCTTAAGGATTGGTTTGGCTAATTTCTCGGTCTGACTCTGATCGTCCATCTCACTTCCCCTGATGACTTTGTTCAAATTCACTGCCAAAAAAAGGAAACCTTCAATTTCAAGCCCTAACGAGAGAAACCCAGAATTGAGTTTTCAATTACTGATCAAACATCTAACAGCAAATTCAAGGAGAATTGAGTTCATACCTCGAACAACGATTCAGATTTCCAAAAATCTCAGAGCTTTTTTTTGTTTTTGTTGGAATTGAGAAGTTTTCTTTTAACCCTTTTTATGCAATTTTGGCCCCCGCAGAAGAAATGTGATAAAAAATCTTCTCCAACTGTATATACAGATGTCGAGATATGATTGGATGAATGTTACACGCAGACCTTCTTTTTGTGTAATTTGTAATGGATTTTCTACTAAACATGGCATTATTAATTAAATTTCCATTGTTAATTAATTTTTATGTGGCATGGAAACTCTCTATGTGGTGCGTTTTTTTTTTGTTTTTGGAACGTTTCGGAAACGGAAACTTTTGAAAACACGAAAAAAATGTTATGGAAATACGTTACTTTTGTTTGAAAACGCCATGAAAACTCACGCTTTCGTTTCGGAAACGTGACAAAATCTTTTTTTTTTCTAAATTTGGAAACTTAATAAATAAAGAGTTTAGAAATATTAAATTTATAATACATATAACTAATTTTGTAAGATTCCAGTTTTAAGATTTTTCTTTCGACGAACTAGATTTGTAAGCATGTTTACCTTTTAGAGTTTTGGTTAAACTATTAAATATTTATGGTTTAGACTTATGTTGTTTTAAACACTTTTTCTTTAACATAGTTCTTAATTTTATTTTTTGACAACATATAGTTCTTAAATTCTTATGTTTAGTGCTACATACATATTTATATATATATATATATATTTATGTGTATATATACGTTTCTAAAACGTTTCTATTTCTTAATTTAAGAGAAAAATCATTTCCCATTTTTGAAACATTTCACTTTCGCGTTTCCGTTTTCATGTAATATTTGGCCAAAGTAATTTAGTTAGAGTGATTTAGTATTTTAGTTACTCATAACCAGTGTTCTAAAAAGCGGTCTAGGCGGTCGCCTAGGCCCCGACTAGGCGCTAGGCTCTCATGCGACGCCTAGATAACCGTATTGACCGCCTAAAGTTACATAGATCTTGTTTAATGTATTTTTTTCAATTTTAATTAGAGTTTTATTTATATATATAGTTATACATATTTATATATTGTTTAATATAAATATAAATAAATTTTTTATCTAGTTTTGTTTATAATTTCATAATTTTTAGTTTTATATAGACATTTTATATAACTTTTATATATAATATCATATTTATAATATTTTATGTTATAAACGTCTAAACCGCCTAAAAAATCGCCTAGGCCCCGATTAGACGTTCTAGGCGCTAGGCACTGGATCACCGCCCGCTTAGCGCCTAGCGCTTTCTTGAACACTGCTCATAACAATATAGAAATTTACTTTGGCCAAAAAAAGAAGAAAATAAATTTATTTTAGTAAAATATTGCATTATAAAATAAATAAAGAAACATTTAAAAAGGGCAAAAAAGTAATTATTTTTTATTCCATCCATAAACATACACAAAGTATGTGCTACGTGACATCTTTGATAGTTACAATACATCATTCACGTGTCGTCGTGATATCTTTTATCATAAATAACATGTTATTATTATCAATAGTGAAAACAAGGAAATGGTATATTTAAGCAAATGTGAAAAAAAAAAAAAATTTATAAATAAAATTGTTGGCTGTGTAAAGAAGCTTGAGAAAATTCATTTCACAAAAATGAAACATTCCACAAAAGGCACTAATCTTTAATACACAAGACAAGATATATATTGATACATACACAAAGCAGACACACACACTTCCAAAATTTCGAGTTTTAAGGTCATAGAGACTGAAGTGGCTCTGTCTCGGACTCCGACCTGCTCGTAAAGTCTAACCCTCCAAGTGCTGGCAACTTCTTCTTATCGTCTTCGGTGTACAATGGCACGAACCAGTACATTTTATCGCTTCCAAAAACCTGATTCAACAAAGGAATAGAGACCAAACTTTTAAAAGCTTTCATTGTGTTTATGTGATGTCCAAGGTTTCATCTAAAGAAGCCTGAGACTACTTTCATTTAACCCAAGAATCGACAATTGAAGAACTAGTTTTGAGACAGACAAAGAATATGGAGAGAGAACCTGTTCAAAGTTTGTCTTACGACCAACGTTGTATGGCCAGTTAACTGTATGCTTCTCATACGCCTGCGATAAATAAACCATTAGTTTGGTCAGTGAGTTTATACTTTATAGTCATGGAGATCCCTGAGAAACCCCAAGAAGTTAAGAGCAAAACCAAAGTGATGACTGATGAGAGTTGTTTACCTCAATAGTTGTGGTGTTACGAGCGACTAACATTATGTGCATAATTAGGAAGCCTAGGACACTTAGCGCAAATGCTATGTTCAATACTGGAAAGCAAGAAAAGGAAGATTTTGAATCAGATGGTAACCTTAAGGTGTTCTGAAACAAACAAGCAAACGAAAACGAAAACTGAGATATATATATATCTTTGAGCTCACCAAATGCAACAAAGCTGGCTGCTAGGCTTCCTGGTGATACGGTTATATCACCATCTCCATCGGTGAAGAATACGAGGAAAACTGGCAATAGTGATATTGCAACCACCGTGGTCTCAAGAAATGTGTAAAACTGCATTTTGACATATTGGGAATGCAATAAGACCATGGCAACACTAATGAACAGAACATATCAGAAAACAACTTCATTCAGCGATGCTATGATAAGTAGACATACCAAGAATAGGAGAAAAGACTTGTAATTCATTGCCCCAACACAATTTACAACCCAAACACAGTGATGGTCCATCTTTAATATGCATCTTCCACCTGAAAACCCCAAGATGAAAACTTTTTCACAACTAAAAAAAAAAGATACACCACCGGATTCAAAGAAAAGAATCACTCAATGAAAAGACTTACACACTGAACAATGGTGAGACCGAGGCGGTTTATATTGATTGCACTTTCGACAGTATCTTACACCATGAGACGAGGAATCTCCAACCGAAAGTGATGAGTTAGCTTCTCCAATCAAAGCTTGGTTTCCATCGCTTTTCTCTACGTCTAATTCTGGCCTCCAACCCGTTGGAACACCACCAGGGTCCGTCACAACAACAGAGAAATAACTCCACAATAGCATTATAAGCTGCACACAAAACAACAGTCATGAAAAAAGCAGTCCTTTGCTTCTTTTTTTACTCTTTCTTCTGAGAGTTCAAATGTTGATAATCTATTACAAGACATGAGAAATCAACAGCTTCAAATGTAAATCCACACACCAACCATGTCAAGCTTCAAACTAGTGCAACAAAGCAACAAGCTTTGACTCAATTCAAGTTGAAACTGGTGTATCTAAAAGATATTCAATTCGTAAGTAACTAAGGCATAATCCAAACCAGCTTATCACGTAATTAGCAGAGATCTAGAGGGTACTAAACGCAAAGATCTCAAAAGGGTCAGAAAAAGATTCAAAATTTAAGATTGACCTAGAAGAAAGAATTGAGTTTACCAGAAAGTGGAACAGAGCTAAAACAAGAAGAGCTAGTAATGAATCGACACCACCGATCAATAGAGCTGGTCCGTAATTCACGACGACAACGGCGTAGTATGTGAATCCGATGATCCCGATAACAATTAAGATCATGATCGAACCCAAGGCGCGAAGTGCTGTGCAGAACTTGAACACGTTCCACGCCATTGTCGGGGTTCTTTCAAAAACCCAGAATTTCTTGGTCGGAGAAATATAATTGAAGCAAGCCCCAATTGAATTGAAGAAGAAATTTTATAAATTTCGATGAAATCGAGCTGAAATTTTTATTGTTTTCATGGATAATTTTCCTTTCTTTTTTTTTTGGTTTAACAATTTATTATTATATAAGTTAACTCCCTCTGTTTTTTAAAAGTTGTCGTTTTAACTGTATTTAGACAAATTAAGAAAAGGTATACAATGACTATATTAACCTCATAAAAATGACAAGTAATTATTTACAAATAATTTGTTTTCAATAAAATAAGGGTAATTTGGGTAGTTATTGGAATAAATTACATTATTACCTTAAAACGACAACTAATTTAAAACAAGAAAAAAGCTCTAAAACGACAACTATTCGAAAACGGAGGGAGTAGTTCCTAAACTCCTAATCTTGTCCATGTCAGGCTAAAGAAACGATTAATTGTGCTAATTTTAAGAATTGGAATTTTATTTTTTTAAGAATTACAAAATTGAAATTAACCCATACGGTAACTAGTAACACGCATGGTAAATTAAATAATTCAAGTGAAGAAATAATTTTTTTTTCTTTGAATTATTTTTCGTCACATTATTGCAGGAACTACTTATATGGATCATTATTGTTTTGCTCTTGCTAATCTCATTTTCAACCAATGAGAATAAAAGTCAAAATTTTCGGACATATTAGGTTAGAAAAAGAGTAAATCCATATCATAATAGTAACAATTTATTCCTCTTTTTTTTTTTTTTTTTTCAGCCACATTTTTACTCTCTCTCTCTTCTTCGATTCCCCTTGAAGTAGGGGGTTTCAGTGGGAACGAGATCAATCAATGAAGGGTCAAGAGAAAGAAGAAAAGAAGAATGGCGCTGCGGAAAAAAGAAAAGTCACTGAGGATTTGCCTTCTACTCCAATCCAACCCTTAAATCTTATCAATGAATTGAAAATATATAAACCCTGTACGAATTTATTACTAATCGTATTTCGTTCCTCCCTTCTCTTCAGCTTCCTCTTTAATCTACAAACGTATAAGATAAACCACAAAAACAAACATTTCATAAACAAACTAATTTATGGAGAGGGCCACATATCATATATGAAGCTAATAATCTGAAGTTTTAAATATTAACCTGTTGATGAAGAAGCTTCTTATGGATTCGATAGCCCTTATATAATGACAGAAAAAAATATAACAACAACATTGGTCAATGTTTTAATATAATCCAGAGAATTAGTTTAAACGCTAACGGACAAAGAGTAAGGAGCAAGAATTTATTTGATTGAAGTTTGATCAACACTCACTTTGTCAGTTCCATAAATGTAATCGCAGTAAGTGAAAACTGAAGCAAAGTTGCTTTGGCTTTGTCCTCCAACGTAGTGATGGTAGTCATGATACTCAGCTCCACCGTAAAATGGAATAAATTTTGTCAGACTCCATGGAAAATCATATCTGCAAACAAAATCAACAAGTGCATTTTTCTTTTTTTGTTTGATAAAAACCACATTGCTTCAATAGTGATATTTTAGCGTCTTAGTTTCATATATATGTAAATATTTATGCTTTTTTTTTCCGCGTTTCGCATTTGTAATAGCAATTTTTGAATGGTATTCGCTTAAAACACTAAACCTTTCTTTTGTATATATGTAAATGTAACCGCTAATTTTACCCGCTGTGAGTCTCAATCGCTTCGATTTGGCGTAAAGATATCCATAACCAAAATGTCATTATGTGGCCAGGAGCAATAGCCGGTCCAAGAAACGTCGGAATTCCTAGAATCAAAATCTCGCCCCAATGTGCGTACGGCGACGCATATCCGATCGGAGATGTGTACTCGTGATGGATTCGATGAATCTTCTCATACCCCCATTTGCAATGCATCCATCTATGGATCCAGTAGTTAGTGTAATCTTCTATCAAGAAGTAAACCACTAATTGTGCTACTATCTCCGTTAACGATGGTAATGGCAAACCACTTCGAATCCCAATCATCTGTCAATCAACACATATATAATCTCCCTTTTTAGTATATTTCAAGAACATCACAAATTAACAAAAAGTGTTGCAAGAAAGAAAAAAAAACTCAAAAAGGGGAATATACATGTATACAATAATATAACGTTTCAATTTACAATTTTAAATGGGAATTTGCTCTGAATAACCAAAAAAAAAATCAGCAAAAAATTGTATAACAGCCACACACATACAAAAAATGTTGGAAAACTAACACTTAAAATAGGGGAATATACATATATAATAAAATATTTGGTTGTTTGTTTTAAAGAATAAACGAAAATATAAAAATGAATAATAATAACCTGGATGGAAGGATAAGAGACGATTTGCAATGTGCCGACGACGAGAAGGAACAACTTCATGACTTGTTTATAACATCGGAACATATCAGACAACGAATACTTAACCTTCTTTTGAATCTTAAACTGATCGAACCAACCGGTCAATTCCACAACCACGAGAGGGAAAGGAGCTAATGAAAAGACAAGGAAGAGAAGCAAAATGGTGTGGCAATATACATAGAAATTGGATTTGGTGGCTGAGTAATCGAACCAAACCGTCTCAAACCAAGTCAGGTTTCGGCCTAACGCCAAGGACGCCTCTTCAACGGTTGGATAAGGGATCATATCGTGAGACTCTTGTGAGTGTCTGGATTAATATGTGTGGTTTATGTTATAGCATTGTTTTTGAAGTTATATGAGTATATATGACTATGCTTGAAAAACTATATAAAAATACACAAATGTCGAAACATGGTACCGACTTAATTTTTTCGGTCATTTCTTTTTTTGATTTTTCCAAATTTTGGTAAATTTTTCCCTTTGAGAAGTCCGCAAAATTGGGTCCTCAATCTTTCTGTTTTTAACTTTTTAGTAGAACACAAAAAAACATATCTTATCTCTTTACGTCTAAATTTCATATGAAGGGTCACATTTTCGTTAGATAATATGAAAATTAAAAGTTTACTAAGGTTGTTATTTTTTAGGCCATTAGTTATTTAGGTTGGAAGATATTCTAAAATGGTATTTTCAAAAATATCTAATGGAAATTTCATTTGATAGACCTGTTATCGGAAGTAATTTTATTTTTAGCAAATGATTTTGAATAGCCTTTCTTCATTATTTTCTGAAAATCTACGAAATGAAATAATTTTCTTTTGTTGGCGAACAGTGATACATACGTCAAGAAAAGAAAAACTCGTTGACACACAAGATATGAGTGGACAAACTTAATTTTAGCTTATTAAAACTCTTTCTTGAATTAATTAGTTTAAGAGTATAGTGTATAGATAAACTCATTGAAGTAGTTTACAATATAGCCTCACACAGCTAGCTACTACCCCATGCTTGAAGTTATTATCACGCGTTGAATAGTATTTGATTTAGATTCTAGCACAAAATTTTCAAATTCTAAGCATATTTATTCACTCTGTGTCCATGGTAAAATCTAAGACGACGAGAACAAGAAAATGTGTGTTGTTAGGTTATAACTGGAAGGAAGAGAGTGTTTCAATTTTGAAGTCAGAAGGTGGTTGGTAACAACTAAACAAGTTATGTACCTACTACTAGTACTTAAATGATTGCTACTTAAAACTGTTTTGAAGTTTGGTGAGTAAGCTTTAGTAAATGCGTGTGTTTCGCTTGTTTTGGCCTTCTTTGATTAGATTTGTTTTTCCTAAAGTCAATTCAGCACCCATCAATGCAACTATCAGATATAGTCCATGTTCTAAAAATCGGCCGCCTAGCCGTCTAGGCGCTGATCGAAGGAGAACCGCGGCGATTTTGTCTAAATCGGTAAGAAAAATCGTTGGTCCGATTTTTTGTCCGCCTAGACGGCGCCTAGCCCTTTTTTTTTTTTTACTTCCTTTTTTTGGATCTAAAATTTAAAACGTCCTACTTATATTCGTAATTTGTATAAAAATAATAAATTTGAGTTTAAAATCTTGTTTTCATGTGTTTAATGCAATTTTAAAAACAATATTATATAAATTTCTTAATTATAATGGATTAATATGTTTTTAAAACATTAAATAGCCCTAAAACTAATCCCCGATTAATCCCCATTTTTCTTCCTAGGCGCTAGGCCCACCCTCACCGCCCGACTAGCGCCTAGCGATTTTTTGAACACGGGATATTGTTAAGATTGTGGTGCGTTGCAGCGAGTTAAAAAATTCTCTGAGAGAGCTCCAAAAATACGTGAAAAGAAACGCCCACCGTGGGGCTCGAACCCACGACCACAAGGTTAAGAGCCTTGCGCTCTACCAACTGAGCTAGACGGGCCTTGTTGATAATGTCAACTGCTAAATTTATAGTATCAGATAATGAACTTGTTAAAATATGCGAAAACTCATTAACCTCTAAATAAACAAAAAGGATTTAGGGTCTGACTGGTTTAAACGCAGCGGTTGCAGTTGCGGTTGCGGGAGTTTGCGGAAGCGGGCGGTTGCGGTTTCAAGCGTTACCAAGCGTTTTGAACGACTGGTTTAGCGTTTGAAAATGGATGCGTTTGCGGGAGTTTTATGACTGGTAAATCAGCGGTTGCGGTAGCAGTTAAATAAAAAAATGACCAAAAAAATAAAAAATATTACAAAAAAAGAAATAAAAATACTAATATATTATTATGATAATATTAGAAAAATTGAACATGCTTAATAATTAAAACCATAAATAAAGTACTAAATAGTTATTCAAAAATAAAGAAATTTTGTAAAAAGATAGTATTTTATACTGGGTTAACACTAAAAATTGCATCAAGTAATGAGGCAAACTGTAAATAACGTTGAATTCAATCAAAAAGCAAGTGATTTTCTATTCGAGAAAATAAATCGAAACATATATTCAATCAAAAAGCAAAGCAATACATAATGAAAAGAAAAAAAAGATGCTAAGAAAAATATTCAAAGAGTTACACATGAGGTGATGAATGAATAAAATGATATATGATACTTACGTTTGGTTCTTGATTTTCATCAGTTTGGGTGGAAGACATTGAGAAAATAAAATTTTAGAATATTGATTAGGGTTTATGATGAGAACGTGATACAAAGATGAAAGATACATATAGGATAAATATATTTTATAATAATTATAAGTAAAGGTTTGTTTGTTTTTTTTTTTTTTTTTTTTTTTTTAAATCCAATCGCTACCACCCGCAACCGCAAACGCTTGCGGGAAGGAGCTTTTGAAATTCAGCGATTTCGAGCGGTTTAAAGCGGTATGGAGCGGTTTCTATGATTGGTACCAACCGCTAACAACTCCAACCGACCGCTAGCAACCGCTAGGAGGGTGCTAGCGGGAGAACCAATCAAGCTCTTATTCACACACACCAATTAAAAAAAAAGACCTTCAGATCGGAAAATGTCATAAGGAGCATTTTCATGTGACACAGGGAAGACCGGAAAAGAGAAAACTAACTACCCTCTCATTTGTAAGTCTTGACAAGATTAGTAGAATGCTTGGAAACTTACGGTACGTAATCTGTGTCTGCTTCTGCTTCATTACCTTCTCGAAACTTCAACCTTGCGAGGAGTTTTAGGTTTACTACTCGAATTTCTCTCCGTCATTAACCTGCTTGTTGCTCTTCCTGGACTCCTCCTTCATCTGCAACTCATAAGATACAACATCAAGAAATATATCATCAATATGATACTAGAGACCACATATATTGTTATGTGAGCTTGCAAATTGATAGCTTATGCCTAGAGATGAGCTAGTCTCAGTTTTGCGAGTATTTATTTACCTGCTGAAGAAGCTTCTTCTGGAATCGGTAACCCTGATGATGAAAGTAAGATTATATTATAACCACATTGTCAATGTTTTATCTAGAATTGGTAGACAACTAACAGGAAAGGAACTGAAGTTTCATTACTCACTTTATCAGTTCCATAGATGTAATCGCAGTAAGTAAAAACTGAAGCAAAGTTACTCTGGCTTTGTCCTCCAACGTAGTGATGGTAATCATGATACTCAGCTCCACCATAAAATGGAATGTATTTTGTCAGAGTCCATGGGAAATCATACCTTCAAAAGCATTAAAAAAAACAAGTCAATCTATCCCCAGAGAAACATGCACCAAGCAATCATCATATTGTCCAAATACTTCTTTGAACAAGAGGAGATGCTTATCATCAGAAAGATGTTTTCTTCCTCAGTCAATGAGAAATGTTAATCACCAAAGATTAACTAAGCAGTCTCTAAACAACCACCAAGAGCTAATTAGGGTCTACAAGAACGTCTTCCTTACCCGCTATGAGTTTCGATAGCCTCAATCTGTCGTAAAGCAATCCACAACCAAAAGGTAATCATATGACCAGGAGCAATAGCCGGTCCAAGAAACGTCGGAATCCCGAGAAGCAAAACCTCAGCCCAATGAGCATAAGGAGCAGCATATCCAATAGGAGCTGTATACTCATGATGAATATGATGAAACTTCTCATAACCCCATTTACAATGAAAGAATCTATGAACCCAGTAATTTGTATAATCCTCTACCAAGAAGTAAACCACTAACTGAGCTACAATCTCCAAACACGATGGTAATGGCAATCCACTTCGAATCTCAATCATCTGTTTCAATTGCCAACCACATAGCATCAATTTCAAATTAAGAACAGTCTCTAGCCAAATTCCAGAAACTACGTACCTGAATCGAAGGATAAGAAACGAGTTGCAATGGACCAACGACGAGGAGGAACATCTTCATGACGGCTTTGTAACATTTGAACATATCGGAGAATGAGTTCTTCGCTTTGGGTTGGATTTTGTAGCGATTGAACCAATCTGAGGTAGATTGAGATGATTCTATGAAGACGAGAGGGAGAGGGACGAAGGAGAAGATGAGGAAGAGGAAGAGAATGTTGTGGCAGTAGAGGTTGTAATCGGATTTGGTGGCGGAGTAATCGAACCAGAGAGTCTCCAGCCTTGTGAGGTTTCGGGATAACGCAATCGACGCTTCTTCGACTGTGGCGTAAGGGATCATTGTTCCTTCCGGCGACGGCGACGGCGAGATTGAGATTGAGATCGAGAGAGTGGAGAAGAGAGAGTGTCGTCGTTGAGGCTGCTGGATTTTTTCTGTTATAGACTGATCTGGCGAATATTCAGAGTGTTGACGTGGCATTAACGTTTGGTAACAAATGTGTGTGAACCGGATTAAACCAAGATCACTAACATTGTCTCAAGATCTCGACTACAACATAAAAAGAAGGGAAACAATGGGCCCTACTAAAAGCCCATTTGAAATGCGGCCTATTCTACTACACTAAACTAATAGTGAGGTGTTAATTTTAGCTCAATAAAAATGACTACATCTAAATGTGTGTTTGATCTATGGGTGTCAAAATAGGTCAAGATTCATGGGTCAACTTTGATCCCTTAGTTTTTTTTTTTTTTTTTAATTATTATTCCCTTAGTTTATGTCTTGTATGTGAACTTTTAGATAAAATTATTGTTAACAAAACTTTACTTTTAGCTCTATAAATGTGAACTAAATCCTTGTGTTATTTGTTTTTTTATGACTTAATAAAACAAAACAAAATTTACATAGAATAATAATTATTTGCGGATCAAAATTCATATATCTTCTCGAACTAAGGATCGTAACATGGCGTTGAAAATTTCGGAATGGATTTAGTTACCAAAACTCAACTAAAGTTTCTCCGACTGAGGATCATAACACGATGTTGAAAATTTTGGATCGAAATTCATACATCTTCTCGGACTGAGGATCATAACATGGTATAAACACCAACTCCATATCACATAGCCTTTTCTTTGTTTGAATTGGGTTTTCTTTCTTTAATTGTCTTAATGGTTACACAAATTTCTTTTAAGTCTTTTAGAAAGAAACTTTACTTTATACTTGGTCAAAAACCTTAAGATAAATCAGTATTTGAGGGAAAATTCACGGATAGACACAGCTTTTGTGGAATATGTCTATGAATTTTAAGATAGCATTAAATTATTGTACAATACACATAGCAAAACGTTGAAATAAATTGCGGCTGTTGGCCAATTGTATTTAAGTAATAGAATGGTACCTCACGAAACGTGACGTTACCTTTGAAATTATAAAGTCTTACTATTTTTTCGTCATGACAATAAATGATATTTAAATGTTAATACATATGTTTTAACTATACATAAAAAATGGTCACAAACGATCTTGGTGGTGGATAACAAGTGCGTTACGCGTGAAGATGAGTGCGTATGTCATAAGAGAAAGTCGACGTCTCTGCCCCTAGAGGTAAGGTAGACAAATGTCAAGGGTCCGTTTCATAAAAAATTTTTAAGAAAAAAAGTCCAAATTTTTTTTTTTTTTAATTACTAAGAGGGTTTTATTTTTTTTTTGGTTTGCCATAGATCTCATTATATATTAAAACGGTACTGACCACACCATTAATAACTTTAAATCAAGCCCAAACGTTCTTTCTTTTAACAGTGAATACAAACCTCGGACCAATCTCAGCCACACAAATACTCTTTCATGTTATGTTATTTTCTTGACGTTGATGAATCTTGTTTTTGTTTATAATTTTATATTATTTCCATCACTCAGCACTTTCGTAAATATAAATGAATTGATACTAACCCTTGTTTGAAAAATCGCTAGGCGCTAGTCGGGCGCTCGGCATGGGCCTAGCGATTAATCGGAAAATCGGATTAAAATCGGGGATTAATCGGGGATTAGTTTTAGGCTTATTTTAATATTTTTAAAATATATTAATCCAATATTGTAAAAATTTATGATTTTTATTACAAATTTATGATTTTTATTAAAATTTGAACACAAGTTATTGTAAAACATCACAAACTCTCCATTCAAATGATTGAATAACAAAAATAAAAAGTTTTTTTATACTTGCAATCTAAAAAATAATCGGGGTATATAAGATTAGGCGGAAAGTAATCGGATTAGGCGGAGAATAATCGGGTTACTGATTTTTTAGGGGATTAGTCATTAATCGAGGCGGATAGGGTGGGCCTAGCGATTAAGCGGAGAGTAATCGGGGCTAGGCGGGGATTTTTAGAACAGGGATACTAACTAGTTGAGTCCGTCTCCTCTCTCTATTTGTTTATGTTTTTCATTTGTTTTTAAAAAAAAACATTTCATTTGTTTATGTGCTTCTCACTATCACCTTAGATTTTGTTGTGAATTTCACGAAATTTGTTTGGGTTTCTCGTTTTCTTGTTTAACGTGTCAACTTTTCTACAAATCCTATAATTTTGCTTCCTTTACACTTTATAGGATTGTGAGTCTCTCAAGTAATCTTGTCAAAATGCATCAAGAAATTGATATTAATTTGTACAAGTATATTTTTGCCTTTTTCCAACACATTTTTTTTTATCAATAAGTAGTGCTACAATTTTTTATCTAATACAGTGCTACACAATTCAACGCATTTCTAATTAACTATAACAAAACACAAATACGTAAGAATCAGCATAAGATATCAAACTATAATAGAATAATGTCGACAGGAAAAATAAATATCATAGTACAAGAACCACGCCTATATTACTAGTACTATTTACCTTTAATCGTATTTTTTTTTTGGCCGGCTTGAATTAAAATGCTAAAAAGCCACAATACGTGAGAGAGAGAAGAAAAAAAGTTATTATTAGAAAAATATTTGAAAAATACAAATGAAAGAAAACAAGATAAAAGAGTAAAGCAAAGCAAAAGCAGAGAATAACTCTTATTCGCTTCTTTGCCAAGCAATCCCCCAAAACCTCTCAATTTCTTTCTTCTTTCTCCTCCTCAAGCAAAGATCATCATCTCACGAAATGTCAGATTCAATTCACCGGAGAAAAGTTCCGACTCCGGTCGGAAATGGAGGTCGGAGCTCCAGGACGAGACGAACAGCTTTCCGATATGTTTCCGACAAGAATAGTCTCTCTAAATCGAGTAATAAGGTTTTTGAACGAAGCTTCTCAGAACCGAGTCTAAATCGTCGCCGCGATGGAGACAGTAATCACTTGCGACGACCATCGCCGATGAGAGGTTTACCACTGGAAGAATCCGAACCGATCGTTTACTTGCCACGGATTCGCTCTGAGGTTTTCGCTTCTTCTCCGTCGTTGTTGAACTTCTCTTCGCCGTCGTCTTTATCTCCGATCAATCAAGAGGTCAGAGTCGTTTTCTACTATTTTTTCAAATCAACAAATCCATGATTTCAACTCTGTACAAGAATTCAACATTTAGTCCACGAATATTTTGAAAGTTTCTAATTTAAACCTAATATTTTAAAACATTTCAATCTAACCCTTATTTTTAACAGAGAGTTTAGGTAAGCTATAAATTCTATTAGTGTCAGTTCTTCAATTCACGAAATCAGATCCTGAGAAAGATACTAAAATTTGAACTTTCGAGTAAGTTCCAAAAACTATAAATTTATTTGACTTTAATTGGAAACAAAATCAGGGTAATACAAAAGAAGCACCAAAAGTAGTAATCAGTGTAGCAGTAGAAGGAAGTCCTGGACCTGTAAGAGCAATGGTTAAATTGAGTTGCAACGTCGAGGAAACGATCAAAATTGTCGTGGACAAATACTGCAAAGAAGGACGAACTCCAAAACTCGATCGAGATTCTGCTTTTGAATTGCATCAGTCACATTTTAGCATTCAGTGTAAGATATAACACAGCTCTATCCAACTTTCATTTTTTTTGGATATAGAAAAAAAAATTCCCAATGATATTCTGGTTAAAATTTGAATCAGTTGTTTTCAGTTTGATGTATATTAGATTTGATTAAATATCTATGCTATAGAATGATTATGGAAAATATCAAAAAATACTCATGGATCATGTGAAACAAAGAAACATCATATAATTCATGAGTTAATAACTTATAATAAAGAAAATGGTGACGTAACTGATGATTTACCTCTCTTTTTGTCACATAATTAAATGGTTAGACAATCAAATATACTTAAGTTGATGTAATTTTCAGGTTTGGAGAAAAGAGAAATAATAGGAGAAATAGGAAGTAGAAGCTTCTACATGAGAAAGAAAGCTCATGAAACCGAAGGTTCGTTTGTCGGGACTACTCCGGTGAGAACTACCCTAATTTCGTCGTCGAATTTGATCGGATCGTACATTGCTCAGTTAATAGGGAAAATCATGAGGAGAACAAGACAGATATGGAACATATTGGTCTGTGTGCAATGAGATAGAGACCAAAGTACACTTTTGAGCGTGGGACATAATATTTTTAGTTTGTATTTGCTCCAAATCTCATCAAATAAGGCCTTACTTTATGAAAGTATAATTTATAGATGATCAAGTACATTTTTTTTTTTTCGGTAAGAGAGGGGGAGACAATTGTCTCCCACATTTGATTAAGAATAAACTATAAAAGAATTACAAACGAACATGATGTGGCATTCTGTCCCAACCGCATCCACTAGCATAATCGAATGGACTACCCTAAGACAAGAATAAAAAGAATGAAAACTTAACTGCAAAAAAAACACATAGTTCGCTAATCCGTCTGCTAGACGATTAGTCTCCCTATACACATGAGTAACCCGGACTATCCAGTCCCTTGAGAAAAAAGCCATGACACAATCATACCAGGAATGCCAGCAGATGAGCATCACTTATCCCTGACTTTAGAAAACCCCACCACCAACTCCGAATCCACCGCCAGTTCTATCCGCCTAAAGCCCCGCTCCTAGGCCAATAAGCAGGCCATAATAGACTCCCCACAATTTTGGCAATAGAACCGAGCAAATGCCAATATGGAGCGCAAATCCGCCCGACCAACACCCTGCTCCTTCTCGGATGACTCCTCCAGCCGACGCCGGGCCCGTTTTCCCCCAACTAGCTCCATTCGTAGAAACTTTGACCTAGTCTTCCTCCGGCTTCTTCCATGAAACTATTGTCTACACTCTCCATGCGGCATGTGTATCAACCAACACCAACATAGGAGCTTTCAAGACCTCCATAACTAAGTCCTTAAGAAAGAGCACTCGATCTTTACACTTACCGATCTCCCTAAACACATACCTACACCTCTAGTTCCACCCTACCACACCGCAATACTAAACAGTGTCGACCAATCCCCCGTACTTCAGCCCGACCTGCCCCCCCAAATTCTCGAACAACCATTCTAGTAGCGACTTTTCGAAGAAAGCTTGTCTTTCTTAAGGCGGTACTAAGCACATCCAAATACCCGCCCTTATCGGGCTGTATCTCAAGATATGTATTATGGACTCAAAATTTCCTTTACACACTTGACAAACCTCATTATCTCTGATATGTCGTATCACTCTCTCCACATTTGTCATTATCACCTGGTGACTCACAAGCCAAAAGAAAACCTGGATTCTCTCAAGTGCCACCACTTTTCATATCCACTTAAAGAAGCGCTCCATACATGGTTAAGGTTCATCCTCCTGCCTCAACAACGTGTATGCGGAGCTGACTGTAAACTCACCACTCGGGTTCCCTTGCCACGAAATCGTATCTCTCAAGCCCATCAATCCCTTAATTACCATTGCATTTAAACGGTGAGTAACATTCTCCGGTAAAACCTGACCCAGGTGTGCCAAAACCAGCTTGTACCCTCAGACCAATACTCCTCGACCCTTGTCTCCATATCAATCAAATCTAGTTGTCATGAAGCCCGTGACAACAACGGTTCTCCCAACGAATTTTTTTTTCCTTTTTTGGCAAATGGGTTTCAACTTTCAAGTTTTGTGAGAGCACCTCCATTAGTGATAAATGGAGTGTCTTCTTTTATTTTTTAATATTAGATTAAAGACACTCATCAAGAATGAGAAACAAAAACGTCTTTAACAAGACACTTAAGCCCTTATTGAAGACACTCTTAAATTTTGTGTCATATTTTGATTGGTTCTAATTTTTTTAGATTAATATTTAATAAATAAAATTAATTAAAGACATTTTTAATGGCGTTGTGTGATGAGGATGGTCTAAGGGATATTACGTTAAGGATTTTTTTTTGGTAAGTGGACGGGAGACTATGTCTCCCGTCCAGGATATTACGTTAAGGATATCCCTTATTTTCTAAGGGATATTACGTTAAAGATATTACGTTAAGGATTGAATGTAGTTAATTGTACCTGATCTGAATATCAGGAACTAATTTTTGTTTATTATCCGTATTCGCTCGTCTTTGATATCTTGTTTTCCGGATCGATCAGATCGTAGCAAATCCTAAATCATGTATATTAGCTCCATGGCTAGTTACAACACTACAATTATAGTTACAACACATTATTTCAAAGATTTGTTGTGGAATCTCTCCAGAAAGATCGAAGATTTTGAAACTATGGAAGTAGCCTAGGAAGTAAAGCTTGTGATCCTTGTAAACCATACCGAAACAATCTAGAGTTTGGGGGATTTGATTGCACGAGGTATCTCCTTTCTTGGAATAAAATACACACCAATCCATAAGTCCCCAAACAACAACATAATCTTTGGTTTTCTCGTTAATCCAAAACACAGGGTATCGTATATTCCTACCAACGTATGGTTTATACCTACAACCAGGGCCGGCTCAAAAAAATTAAGAACCCTGAGCTGAAAAAAACAGTTGGTCCTAATTTCTTATGTATATATATAAAAAAAAAAATTTGGACCCTAATTTTAATAAATTTAGTTGAAAAAAAAGACAAAAAAAATTTGGGACCCTGTGCATGAGCACTCCCCGCACATGGGGAGAGCCGGCACTGCCTACAACCGTACAATAGTTGGCATATTCATTTCATCATTTGGTAGGTAGATTTTCTATCGTTCCATGTGTTGCGAATTTTAGAATATGTTAACAAACTTTAGTGTTAGTAGAGGTTTTTTTTTTTTTTTTTTAATGACTAAGAGGTTCTCGGCCTAAGACCAGAGCATTTTATATGGTCCCCTCTCAAGTGCCACTCGAACCGACGATCTTTAGGTTTTGTCTAAAAGTTTTTACCACTTCAGCTATTGACACTTGGTAGATTTAATATCTTCATTTCAATCGTTTGCTTCCTCTATATTATATGGCCATGATCATGATCATCTCAACACGATCAAGTAATTTGGATATATTTATGTTTATCAAAGCATATAAATTAAGTTTTGATGTTGAAAGAATGTTAATGGGTTCGGAAAATTAGTGGAAACACGTATGTTAAAATCTTTTATTCAAAATCAGCACTGAAAGAACACATAATATTGAAGAGAAAAACGTAGTTGAGATCAACATCATGTAAGCGTGAAACTAGGTACGAACCATTGAGCTCTAGAGAATTGAAATGAAAAACTATCAAATGTGTGCAGCGGCTCCGTCTTACGTGTCTCAAGATTGAAGATAAACATGTCGGTTGCGTGCTTTTGATAAGCATTATTGAAATAGATGGAATTTCTAATGAATCCATTAGTGTCATTGGCGGACACAGTGATGCCTTGATCCAAAAGAATTGACTCATCTCCCAGAGAATTAATCCGTCTTCCTGAAGAAATATCGAAAACCTGGAAGCAGCAGTCCCTCTTCACTCTTTCAACCTTGAGGGATTTTCCTGTGAGTGTGACTACAAGTGTTGTGGCCCAAACGCCCCGTCCACGTAAGGAACTACGGTCTACGAAAACACTCCATTCAAAGATTTGTTGTGGAATCTCTCCAGAAAGATCGAAGATTTTGAAACTATGGAAGTAGCCTATGAAGTAAAGCTTGTGATCCTTGTAAACCATATCGAAACAATCTGGAGTTTGGGGGATTTGATTCCAAGAGGTATCTCCTTTCTTGGAATAAAATACACACCAATCTCTAAGTCCCCAAAGAACAACATAATCTTTGGTTTTCTCGTCAATCCAAAACACAGGAGATCGTACATACCCACCTCTGGACTTCATTCGTCCTTTGCGACTTGAAACGCCTAACTCATAACCTTCCCACAATAACTCCACGGGAAGTAGATTGATCCTCTCGCGGGTAAAGAGATTCACAATGTAGAGAGTAAACAGAGGATCTTGCATAAGGAGCCAACTTCCATAGGTTGCCCTACAAATACTCTTTGCAAATTCCTCACCAACATCTTGCGTTTTGTAAAGTTTGTCTTTTTCATCGGGATTGAACAACGTGCATGAATTGTTATCATTGTTTTCTTCGGGGAAGAGAATGAGCCAATGGATCTGATTTGTGGGCACGGATTGTCTCGAAGCAGAGTACCAAGACGAACACACGGACTTGGCTCGGTTGAAATTAGCAAAACTTAGGCATTCAAACACCGAACTCAAGAGATCTAGAGGAAGCTCCGACCAGGATTTGGGTGTAACTCGCCTGAGACGCTCATGAGAATTAGGGTTTTGCTTCTCCTCTATCTCCATGGAAAACTCAAAATTGAGAGATTTTTGTTACAAATAATCGAGATGATTGAATTGTTTTCTCTAAGCCTCAGAAGTTCCGTATTAATACAAAACAAAACCAGACCGTCATGTATTATATGGGCTTTGATTGGCCCAGTCCATATAACCCGCCGGTCACCCACTGTGCCATTAGAGGCACTTCACTAAGTTGACAAAAAAAAAAAAGATTGCATATAAAATAGTAAAGATGAGAAAAACGTTTCCAGGTTTCTCGGAATATGTGTTTATAATTAGAATTTAACCCGCGGGGCTATATTTTTTTTTAAAAATGTAATGATATTTTTTAAAATATTAACGGAAGATATATCATATTAGTTTGTATTTTTAAATGTAGATATCTATCTATGTATTATTTAGTGTATGATTACTATTGTTTAGGTTTCAATTTTTGAAGTATAGATACGAAAACATACATTTTTTTAAGTAACGATGTATGGTCAATTTTAAAATTTTGAATATTTTACTCCGCGGTATACTGTGGGTCGATTTTTTTTATAACTAAAATTTTAAATTTTAAGTTGTATTTGTTTTGTTAATATTGTATGTTTTGTTTTGTGTTTAAAGTTGTATAATTGTATTTTTATTGTTAATTTTAGGATTTCATCCGTGATATACCGTTCTTTATTAATATCGACTCAAACCTGTCATCCCATATAAACCCATCTATATTATCCCGTTAGCTAAATTATTAGTTTTATAAAATCCAAGAAAATAAATTATTATTGTTATAAAATCCAATAATTTCAAGATCTCACATGTGGTATACCGTTCCTTGAATGATTTTAAATTTATACTACTAATATATATTTTAAATTTATCATATAAATTATATGATTTTTCTATGTGAATATTTTGATTATTATAAATTAGTAGTTTTATTGTTATGCAAAATGTTAATATAAATATTTGCTATAAATCGGTTTTATGCATATTTTGTAGAGTAAAATTCACAGAATTTTTTTTGAAGATATATGGAAAGATTGTGTATAGATTTTTAGAAACAAATTAGGCAAGATATCGTTTGGTTAATATCTTTTATTTAAATTTTGTAAAACTAAATAATAAATGTTAATTACATGGACTCGTAAATTAGGTGGAATTTCAGGATTTATTTCATATTTGTACTTCAAAAATGTATATATAGATACTCCGAGAAATAAGTAAAATGAGAATAACGTTATCAAGTTTTCTTGGAGTACGCTTACTCATCTCTCTCCCGAATTATTAGACAACATATAATATAACGGAAAATAATGATAAAATACACAATCCTCGAAACTATAAAATTTACAAACATAAAAAATTATAATATAACAAAAATTTGATTTTCTTAAATAACTTCTTATGCTTTTTTTATTTATTTAGAAACGTTTATGAGTAGACATTATCAAAGGATCCATATGAAGCCCAATATAGTGTCTCATGTGTAGTCCAAAAGCCCATGTAATGGTCCATGTAACTAGGGTTCTTAGCAAGATAGTGACTCATATATATGGGAAAACGGCATTTTTTAACCTCAACTATTTGCTGGCGGATTTTTCCAACCTAAACTATGACCCCCAGTCGATTTCAACCCGAACCCAGAAATAATACAAAATCAAAACCTAAACTAATGTAAATGAGCCGATTTCAACACGACGTGAAACAATGTTAGTTGGGAAGTTAACAGTTTCAAAGTTATTTGATTTTATTTTCAAGGTTTGATGAATGTTGTAGAGAGAGAATTACCCAAGGTTGAGTAATCGTTAACTTCCGAACTAACACCGTTCCGCGTCGTGTTGAAATCGGCTCATTTGCATTAGTTCAGGTTTCGATTTTGAATTAATTTTGGGTTTGGGTTGAAATCGACTAGGGGTAATAGTTTGGGTTGGAAAAACCCGCCTGCAAATAGTTGAGGTTGAAAAAGGCCGTTTTCCCCTCATATATATAGTCATGTAATGAGAACTTTGTTAACTTTGAGAGTTGTCTCAAAACAACTCTCCTTCTCCATTTTTATAAAAGTATCAATCATTGAATCATTGTGTTCTTGGTGACAATCTAAAGTTTTTTCATTACATGACTATATATATGAGTCACTATCTTGCTAAGAACCCTAGTTACATGGACCATTACATGAGCTTTTGGACTACACATGAGACACTATATTGGTTTCATATGGATCCTTTAATAGACATAATAGTTTTTAAGATTTAAAATAGTTCAACTATCTATATTTAATTCGACCAAACTATTTGGCATGTCACTTTGTGGTGAACTCATGGCTCATGATCTTTTGCTCTTCACCATTTTAATTGCCCCAAGTCCCGGTTCAACTATTCATGTGTTCTTGAAACAGTTAGGTGATATATTGTTAAATTAGAGAGATAAAGAGATTGGTTTGTTAAACGTTTTCACCACTCCAACCACTATAACCATCACCATTCACCACTATCAAAACAACCACCACGCCGTTACCACTACCACCGCTATCACCAATTTTTGAAATAGTAAATTCTAATTTATATATACAATTTTTACACATATATATTAGGTTTGGGTATAATTTTTTTTTGGTTTAGCATTTAGTATATTAAAACTAAAATTGATTTACGAATGATTTATGAAAATAGTACAGTACAACATTTTATTCCTTATACATCATAGATAGTACAACATATTTTTACTTATAAATAATATTCACCGTTTATAAATTCACATACGATTTTAAAAATTCGACTTATGCCGTATGTAGAAAAAACCACACATTTCACAAATCAATAAACCCCTAGGTATTATTGATTTGTAAATCCATATAAAATTTGAAAAGTTTTATTAATTATGAAATATAGATATATGGATTTTGAAATAAATGTGAAGACTCATGGATTTGAATCCTTTGGATTTTTAATAGGATTTTCATTAGTAGTTAGTATAAATTATAGAACCAATAACGTATTATTTTAATCATGATTTTATAGACCCTTTCAAAAACCAAAGAAAATTAAATTTTGATTTACACAAATTAATATGATTCTTCGTCTTGTGCAGAGAAGTGGCCGTCGCTATCGCCGCCGACGCCTCACAGTCGGCGACCCGTAGTTCTCACAGTGTTTCACTCAAACTCCTCCGACTCCTCTCTCAATTTTTTTCCAAGCAAGCTTCTTCAATCTTCCTCGTGTGGTTTTTTCAAAGGTCTCTCTCCATCTCCGATTAGAACGGAGTGAGGTAGAAGATTCCTCTCATTCTCTTTTAGAAACCTTATCTATATTACTTGGTAGAGTGATTTCTTGGAATTTGGGTTTTTGGGTGAAATCAGTTGAATATAGAGTTGGTTTCTGAAATGTTGGATTCTAGGCTGAGATTCTTCCTTGAAAGATGTGTAGTGATTCAACAGGCAAAGCAAGTTCATGCACAGTTAGTAGTGAACCGTTATAACCATCTTGAACCCATCTTGGTTCACCAAACTCTTCACTTCACTAAAGAGTTCTCTAGAAATGTTGTCAACTATGTCAAAAGAATCCTCCACGGGTTTAAGAGTTCCAAAGGTATGGATTCTTTCTCTTGGGGATGTCTTGTTCGGTTCTTGAGTCAGCATAGGAAGTTTAAAGAAACGGTTGGCGTCTACATCGAAATGCATTATTCTGGGATTCCTCCTAGTTCA
The DNA here is from genome assembly GCF_000004255.2 of Arabidopsis lyrata subsp. lyrata. Taxonomy (NCBI): domain Eukaryota; kingdom Viridiplantae; phylum Streptophyta; class Magnoliopsida; order Brassicales; family Brassicaceae; genus Arabidopsis; species Arabidopsis lyrata. Next base: position 8,471,726 of record NW_003302549.1, on the reverse strand, counting down.
CATGCTATAACCTCAGTGTTGAGAGCTTGTGGTAAGATGGAGGATATGGTTGATGGCAAACCGATTCATGCTCAGGCTCTTAAAAATGGATTGTGTGGTTGTGTTTATGTTCAGACAGGTCTGGTGGGTTTGTACTCTAGATTCGGTTACATTGAGATGGCAAAGAAGGTATTTGATGATATTGCAGAGAAGAACACAGTTTCGTGGAACTCGCTTTTACACGGGTATCTGGAAAGTGGGAATCTAGATGAAGCTCGCAGAGTCTTTGACAAGATTCCAGAGAAAGATGTTGTGTCATGGAATCTGATTATATCGAGCTATGCAAAAAAAGGTGACATGAGCAATGCATGCTCTTTGTTTCTGACGATGCCTTTGAAAAGCTCGGCTACTTGGAATATTTTGATTGGCGGGTATGTGAATTGCAGGGAAATGAAACTAGCAAGAACCTATTTCGATACAATGCCCCAGAAGAATAGTGTCTCTTGGATTACAATGATTTCAGGGTACACAAAATTGGGAGATGTTCAGTCTGCTGAAAAGCTCTTCAGACAGATGTCTAGGAAAGACAAACTCGTCTATGATGCCATGATTGCTTGTTATGCTCAAAACGGCAAGCCAAAGGATGCTCTGAAGCTATTCTCTCAGATGCTTGAAAGTAATTCAGATATTCAACCGGATGAGATCACACTCTCAAGTGTTGTATCAGCTAGTTCACAGTTGGGTGATACCAGTTTTGGTACATGGGTTGAGTCATATATAACCGAACATGGAATCAAGATCGATGATCTTTTAAGTACCTCTCTAATTGATCTTTACATGAAAGGCGGAGACTTTGCCAAGGCATTCAAATTGTTCAACGATCTAATCAAAAAGGACACAGTTTCTTACTCTGCTATGATCATGGGCTGTGGGATAAACGGCATGGCCACAGAAGCGAACTGTTTGTTTAGAGAGATGATCGAAAAGAAGATCCCTCCAAATCTAGTAACATTCACAGGACTATTATCAGCGTATAGCCATTCAGGTCTTGTTCAAGAAGGCTACAAATGCTTTAACTCCATGAAAGACCACAACCTAGAACCCTCCGCTGATCATTATGGGATAATGGTGGATATGTTGGGACGAGCCGGGAGGCTAGAGGAGGCATATGAACTGATCAAGAGTATGCCGATGCAGCCAAATGCTGGAGTTTGGGGAGCGTTGCTTTTAGCCAGTGGGTTACACAACAACGTGGAATTTGGAGAGATTGCGTGCAGTCACTGCGTTAAACTGGAGACCGATCCTACGGGTTATCTTTCGCATCTTGCTAATATATATACGTCTGTTGGTAGATGGGACGATGCAAGGAATGTTAGAGATAGTATGGAAGAGAAGAAACTGCGTAAGACACTTGGGTGTAGCTGGGTTGAGGGTTCATATCATTGAGATCTCGGGGAATACATATTTTGGTTTCAGGATATACAGATTTCGGTTTAGGATCATCAATCCACATCGGTCTGAAATCAACTTGCGCTGATTTGGGTAAACCAGAATGTGTAGCCGGTAAAGAGATTAGGGATCAGCTTCTACATCCAAGAGTAGAAGAAACCGAATAAAAATTTGGAAATATAACCTTACATGACAAACCTACATCAGACCTAAACCTTGAGAGTCTGCGTGTGGAACAGAGGATTGACGATTACTTTGAGAAAGAAAATCACGTTGATGTCATGAGAGGGCTTGTGTCGTGAATCAGAAGGTAAAGACGGTGTCCATGTACTGACTGGGAGAGAAGACGGTGTGGGACAGATGGTTTGATGCTCAACAACATTCGAAGAGGTTGGCCTTGGAGAAGACATGATTAGCGTGTCATTGGCTAGCCCTGATGGACGTGTAGTAGGCAGTGGTGTCGCTGGCCTGCTGGTTGCAGCCTCTCCTATTCATGTGGTTGTATGAAGTTTTATAGCCGGCAGCAAGATCAGAGACCGAAGCAGCAGAATCACAACATGTCGTCTCCAATGCCAACCACAATTGCAGCATGTAAACTGAAAACAGTACCTTATGTTAATAGCTTCCTTGAACTGTCCTTTCAGCTTAAAGACCCCACTTAACCATTAGATTATAGCACAGATACGACTGAAGAAGAAAAACAAAATCTAGCCACTATGAAAGATACAGTGCACTACTACAGTGGCTTCTTTAAAATTGAAATCAAGTCCAAAGCAGTCACCGATGATCACTCTAATGCTTCACTAGACTGGTGATAGGTGATTCGGATGGTGTCAATCTCCCACATAACGACCATCCAGGCATCCACCACATCCAAAGCAATAAACTATATTTATTTATAAGTATTAAAATAATAACTAAACAAATACGAAGCATGGGCGGTGATAAATGAGTTTTTATGTGTTTTAGATATTATTCTGATAACTATAACTATAAAATATAATTTCTCAGTTTATTAATTAGGATGTGGTGGATGGTTGTGAAGTACCTCTCTGATCGATCTTTAAAAATGAAAGGCAGAGACTTTGCCCAAGAGAATGTGTAGCTGGCCGGTTAAGAGATTGGGGAACAGGATTCACTTTCTAAAGAGCTGAAGAAACCGAATAGAAAAGTTGGAATAACAATCCTAAGTTACAGACCAACATAACACCTAAACCTTGAGAGTCTGACATGTAGAGCCCTAATCTGGAAACCAAAATACAGAGGATCTACGGGTTCTTTAAGGAAGAAATCACGTCAAAGTGATGTTAAAGTCATGAGAGAGCTTGTGTCTTGGATCAGAAGGAAAAGACGGTGTCCATGTACGGATCGGGAGACTAGATGGCATGGGACGGATGGTTCGATGATCAGCTACATTCGAAGAAGTTGGCATTAATGGAGAAGACATGAAGTTGTGGTTCTGCTGCTTCGGTCTCTGATCTTGTTGGTTTGTTCCGGCTAAGAAACTTCCTACAACCACCTGAATAGGAGTAGCTGCAACCAGCAAGCCAGCAACACCACCACCTACTACACGTCCATCAGGGCTAGCCAATGACACGCTCATCCCGCCTGTTCTACTTCGTGTCCCATCCGAGTCACTAGGCATGAATGTTCCGGACAGTGACAATATCTCAAACCGACCCTTTAAAAACAGCATAAGCATTCGTCAAGATCAACAAAGAATTACATGAAAACAAAAAGCAAGGAAGAGGCATTCCTGTTCGATTGTTTCAATTTATGGTTACAATTAATAAAATTTGGTTTGATTTTGGTTTGGTTGTTTGGTTACAGTCATTTTCATCTATCCAACAAGAGAGATTGAGATTGAAACCATACCTCATAGGTCAATGTACCACCAGATGAATGAGGCTGACGAAGTGTAACACTAGAAACGACACCGTTTGCGCATAAAACGCAAATAGCTAGAGACCCTTGTTGAGAAAATGATATTATCCTCTTCGTTACGTCCTATAAAACCAAATTGCCCACTACTAAATCATTAAGTACTACTCTTAAAATAAACACATTCTTAATCTGTGTATACATATTGTCATATTGTCCTAATTACCTCGCCTGCGTTGACCGTAATAATATGCGGCGTGAAATTAGCGGCAGCAGAGGAAGGAGCCCATTCACCTTCACAAGCACAACAATTACACCACCAAAAATCTCCCCAATAAACATGCAATTATTATTATACCGTATATATATATATATATTTATACGTATAATTGACCGTATATGTACGGACAAAAAGTTGTAATAAGAGGTCCCACTTGGAAGTAGAAGCTTTTTCTTTCTTTGCATGTTTTAACTTAAGACCCAGAAAGATCCCAAAAATCTCTTTTAAACAATTTTTTTAAGTCACGCGAGAACTCAAGATTCAGTCTAAACGAAACATAGATTTTGACAAAAGATTAACCAAAAAATGAAAAAAAAATTATTACCTAAATTCTCGACCTGGTACTTTGGTCTGATGAAGGAGCTTGGAGTTGCTGGTTTCATTTTGCCACGTTTCTCCGCTGTCGTCGAGAAATCGATGACATGAGAAGTCGTTGGTGCGGCTGTTGATATCGGATTCGGTGAAAGCGTCACCGCTGCTCCGTCGTGTCTGTACTTCCTAGGGCGTCCACGCCTCTTCTTTATCGGTCCGCTTGAGAAACCATCCATCGCCGCCGGCGGAGTAAAGGATTTTTGCGGCGGTGGAGGAGGAGGAGGAGCGACGGAGGTGGGAGGTGGGTTTGAAGTTTCTGATCTTGGAGCCATGTGGAAGTCTGACGGCGCGTTGGATCTCACCACCGTAACGCCACCGTCGCTCCCGGTGGTTGTTTTCACAACTTCTCCGGTAGACTCCATATCTTTAGCGATTTAAAAAAAAAAAAAAAAAAAACTTTTTGACAAACCTAAAATAGATTTTGGAAGAAGAAGACTTAATTTTTCCAAATCCAAAGCTTAAACCAAAAGAAGAACAAAAATATTATTTATAAAAAGGTTGAAAATCAGATTAAAAATCAAAGAGGAAGAAGAAATACATGAGACTATGAGAGTATATTTTCTTGTATATATTATTTCTTAGAATTAAAGCTAGGAAAATTATTAAGATGGAATTAGGAAATGTTTGATAGGAAAGTGAGGAAATTTAGATTTATTTATGCTGTGTGGTTTAGATGAAAAAAGAAAATAAATATTTTTTTTGACAGCAATGAATATTTGATTTTGAATTTGGAAATTAAAAAAAAAAAGACGTTTCCTTATATATTTTAATATTATTTCAGGCTTTTAGTTCATTTCCTTCCTAACTTTTTCCTTGTCTGTCCGTTTAAATTTAATATTGAATAAAGTAATACGAAAAGAAAATGTATTGTTTTCGTGAAAAGGAAATGTATTTAATAGGGGCGTTATAATACAACTCACAATAATTTATATTTTACTTCGAGAAAATAATATCTTTTTGTCATATATAGAAATTGGAATTCGTGTTTTTGCTGGAATCCGATGGAGAAAATTAATAAATTAAAAGAGAGAATAAATAATAAATAGTAAGTAGAAGAAAAGAAAAACGGAAAGTGGGTGATACTAATTTCTTTGTTTTTAATTATTTTTTTAGTCTTTTCTGTTTTTTAAAATAAAAAGGTGGCCTGCAGATAAGACTTGTTTTTTTTTTTGTCATTCTTTTGCGGTGTTTTTATATCATTGTTGTTTTAGAAAATGATTTTTGCAAAAAAGTAACGTAAAATACTAGACGACACAACTAAGGTAAATATTGGCTTCTAAGTAAGTAATTTCACTTCTAAGCTAACCAAAAAAAAGAGCGATTTGCATTTCCTCCAAAGTTATATGTTGGTTAAGAAAGCCACAGTATTCCTTTTTAAAATCTACTTCAGCAAATTGTGTCGATTAACAAACAACTCTACTCGGAATTGTGTCTATTTTGAAACTAAATCTTGAACTCAAAAAAATAAATCTAAATACAAACATTAAAACTCATCTCAAACTCTGAATAACATGTTATAATGTGCACATCTTTCAGAGTCATAATATTATGTCAAAGAGTTACATAAAATGTGATTAGGTAATTGTGCAACATGCAAGAATTACTAGTTGACTAGATTTTGTTTCTTAAATATAAGACTATGAGTTAATGGAAAGGGCCCAAATATTATTAGTTTGGGCCTCATAAGCCTTATATAAAAGTCCACTTACACTATTAATTTACTTTCATGTGTGTATGTATATATAATGCGAAGTTGCGAACCCAACTTTAACCGGCGGGTATATGGCAACATGTCAGAGAAAACCGGGTTGGTGCATAATTCAGATTCAGAAGTCACGTGTTTTGCTTTTATTGGTCAATAATGCTTAGCTGTTTGATTTTGGTTTTAAAGCCAACAGTAAAGTTTGATTCTCTTAACTTCTTATTGGATGGTTTTTCTAAATTAGTTCATAAAGAACTGTACACAACATACAAGTACAGGTACGATTTTGCCAGTTTTCAAATGTTTGTTTGACTTCATTCAATTTTCAACAATAATACTGCCTTCATTTCTAAGAAATAATACTATTTATACGAACCATTAGAGCATCCACAATGGTAAACTAGGGTGGGTGTGTTAGTGGGATTTTATTAATAAAATAATGTAAGAGTTGAAGTTTAGAAATAAGGTGTTAGGAGTTAATTATTGGTAGAACCTGTTTCTTAGGAATAGTTTAATAATATAATTAAGTAATTCATAAAACATTTTTTTAAAATTAAAAATAACATTTAAATTAAAAACATAAAAACAAACATATATATGTATTACCAATATTGAAGGAAAATGAATGAATTACCAAACATTCATACTATAAGTAATCTTCCTTGATGTTCAATGCATTGCTGGAGTTTCCCATCAGAAGACACAACTAGTCCTCTTACTTTTGCAGGTTTCGTTTTGTGTTTAATTTGGAGTTTTGGCATAGTCTTAATACAATTATGATCATCTTCTGAGTTTATCTGTTTCTCCCCTTCTTCCAAAAACTCAACCGCAACATCTCCATCTTCATCAACCCTTAGCCGTTTCACATACCAACTTAGCCCCTGAATAAATACATGAGGAAAACTATAATATAAGTGTGTGGTAGAACCAATATCCAAAAAGATAACGCAAAGCTCTTAACTAAGAAAAGTTCACTACTAATCGAGTGAACTAAATAGCTAGACAATCAAACATTAGAAAATCAAAGTAACAGGAGAAACCATAGGAGTAACAACAAAAACACAAGTGATACCGAGTCGTTGTCTAATGTCATAGCAAAGACAATGTGAACCTTTTTAGAGGCTATGATTATAGTTTCACTTCTAATACATACATATACTCTTTATTACCCGCTTTCAATCTCCCCATTAACACAAAGACCATATAACACAAAAACCATAAGTGCAAGTGCAGCAGCTCCACGCTTTGTTTTGTGTGCGAATCATACTTCAAAATCAAAACACAACAACAACAATCACTCACAAAGCTAAAATCATCAATTCAAAAACATTGAATCATTTGACATTTGATATTACTTATCAATTAAAATCAAACATAACAACAATGACTCACTCAGCCAAAATCATCATCTATTCATTGATATGCATGCACCTATCCGACATGATTCATTTTCATCCATGACTATTACACAATGCACATAACATCAACTTAAGAAATTTTATGTTAGTTATTTTTGTCCATAAGTAGATAACTCATCATTAATGGCAAAGCTAGAAATTTATGTTGTGGGGTCAAATTTTTTTTTAAATATAAATAGTACACTAAAAAAAATTTTGTTTTTTATTTGGTGTTTTGTAAAAACTGAAATAACATTAGGTGAATATTTTTTTATTTAAGATAAATTATGGGTCTAAAATTTCAGTGAGAATCTAACTTTTAAATATTTGGACTATTTTTTCTTTTATGTTGCAACATTAACTTTATATTGGGGTTAAAATTTATTATAAGTTGAGGTCATTAAAATTATTGCTGATGACATATAATAGATTTTTGAAAATTTATGGGGTCAACTGACCCCCTATCAAGGCCTTGCCTCCCCCACTGCTCATCATCATCATAGATGTCATAATAATACGTAGGTTTTACGTCATAGAGACGACATGTTCATGGCCAATAGTTTTTTTTATTTAGTCTCCTTTTAACCATAATTCTTAATCCTTTGTTTATCGGTCACATCACATCTAATGCTTTATCTTCATCTTGAAGAAATTTAATTGTCTTTTTATAAGCATGCTTAGATAAAAGATTATATAAAACAAAAACGAATCAATAAGATTCACACAAGTAGGACCCGCTTGTCTCCTTTGCGTAACACTAACCCCATAATTTACATAACACACTGATTTACTACTATTGACAAAACTAATCTTCTAACAACCATAGGTTATATGATAAATATGTACAGATAATAAAAAAATAAATGTTACCAAGATTTTACCTAACATCCTTCTACTACCTATTGGTCCAACATGAAGACCGACCACCAAATTCTTAACTAACTTTCCACATTTTATATACATTAATTAAATTTTCCCCCAAACCAAATCCATTACCGGTTCACTATCTGCTCCAGATACACCAATTCAACCGCGTGGGTTGTTGACAAACACGATTGAATTGGTCTACATGGACCGGTTAGTTTACCCGGTTAAAAATATGATTTGATCAAACCCAAATGGTATAGATTTCTCATCACTAGACTCCCAAGTGACACCAACACTGTCCCTCCTCCATAGCGTCCTTGGTGATCTTGCGCTTCTTGATGTTGTTCCTTCTCAACTGCCTCTCGGCAACTAATCGGGAACGGTTCTTTAACACTTAGATCATCGATACCAATCTTCTCCCTAATCGATTGGATTATCTCGGGATCTATTAGGTTGCCATTTGCATCAGTCACATAGAACACATTCCTCGCTACACCATCTTTAGTCGATATCTCGGCTCTAGCAATGTTTAATCCGTTCTCCCTCAATACTCGTGTTACTTCCGCTAACAATCCCGGTCTATCCGCCGTGCATAACTCCAATCTCACACCCTGCATAAGAGTTATAACTTGTAAGTAAGCTACTAAAACCAATCGGTTAACCAAATGAGAGTTGTTCATCATAGTTACATACCTTAACCGTTCTTCTTTCAATTGCGGCTTGTAAACATTGGATCAAACGTTGTCTCTCCGGTTCCGAACTAACCGGATGTCCATCACTATGTCTAACATAGAATTCCAAAAACGCGGTTTCTCCAACCGTTCGAATCGCGGCGTGGAACACAATGTAAGCCATATCCGTCAATGTGCAAACAACGTCAAACAAAAGCTTCAATCGATCTTTGCACTGCAAATTCACAACAGAGTAACCACGTTTCGGAAGATTTTGAACCGAAACAATCGGAGATTTCTCGATATCAAACTTCTTCTCATAGTCACGGTCCATAAACATCCTCTGGTGCAACCTTCTCTCCATATGAGTATTGCCACCATAAGAAACACATGTTCTCGTGTCGTTTTGGTAACCATCATCGGCTTTAAGTAGATTACGTAGTTGTCCTTCTACCCGTTGAACCCGGTCAGAATCTCCGTCGATCGGAGTCCCGGAGTTACCGTCTTTAACATAAATCATAGACGCAATTCTACCGTTATGCGTCCATGCCTTAGCCTCAACAACATCACATTCAAGATCGGCTAAAACCGCGAAAACCTCTGAGAGTAAACCGACTCTGTCTGTTCCGGTTAACTCTAAAGCGGTTAAACCGGTGTAACCTTCGGTTTTACAATAATGAGACGTCTCAATCGACTGTGAAAAATTTCAAAAGATATATAGTCTTTAATTTCCGATATCATTCACAAAATTAACTGTGTAATTAAAGGATTAATTAATTTACCTTTTCAATGTAACGGATTAGGTTCTCGTCGGTTAATTTGTTTCCGTTAAGATCGCTCACATGAAAAACTGAAATAAGCGAAAATCAAACAATTAATTATATTACTAAATTCCTTAATTAGTACTACTATAATTAGCGTAAGATTAGGGATAATTAATTAATTACCATCCATGTTCCATTTTCCATCAGAGGAAATGTAAGCTTTTTTGATCCAGAGATTCATATCAGTGAGAAGTTGTACAGATTCAAGCAATATCCCTGGGCTTCTTGCGCTATCAATCTTTAAAGAAAAAAACAAGAAAAAGTTGATAAAAATCATTTTCAAATTAAAAAGAAGAGAGAAAATACGAAGAAACAGAGGAAGGTTGCGTGAGGGTAAAAACCTTGACGACAGTTGAATTAGGGCAAACTCCATTGTCAATTACGACCCTGCAAGTGACCATATAGACAGTGACCCTTTTAAACTCACTCTTGTGTATATGAATCAAACAACCAAATAAATTTTTAAAAAAAAATCTATTGAAATTGTCAATTAAAATTGACTTGTGATTATTACTGTTTATTATACTATTAGATGACGGTAAAGCCAGGATATGACGATGCCTTCCATACAAATTGGAGATTTTCTTTTTTTAATTCCAGAAAATTCTTTGAAACCTTAATTGTTTCAGCAAACACCGCAAATCATAATTACAATTAATTCAAACTCGCGAAAATTAAATTAAATATAGAACGAACATAGATAAAGGAATTAGAAATTTCTTTGAAGAGAAATCATGTTTTGACGATTTTATAAAAAAAAAGAAAAAAAGAAAAAAAAAAGATGTTTTGACGATTACAAGGAAAAAAGAGTTGATGGTTGAGAACAAGATCTTGTGTTTTCTTCATAGAAGATGATAATCTTCCATATCAATTTTTTTGAAAAAGAGTAATAAGATTTTTTTAAATATATATATACCTGGGCATGTTCATCCGTACAACAAGCTTCTCATATTCATTAGAGCAATCAGATAACTCCATCTTTTTTATTCTTCTTCTTCTTGCTTCTTTGTTTCAAACAATATTCCTTAAAACTCAGAAAACACCCTTTTGATCTTTCTTCTTCTTTTTCTTCTTCAGATGTTCATAAAACCAGAACAATTCATGTGCTTCTACAGAGCTTCTCTCTTTCTCTCTCTCTATTTTCTCCAGAGGGGCAGAGTTACTTCCAATTCTGTCTATAGAAGAATTTAATAGGATAAGAAATAAATGGTAATATAATAAATATATATAAATAGTATTTTCTAATTAAAATATCAAGTAGGCGTTAGGGAAAAAAATAAATAAATAAACAGACGCTGACCTGTTCCTGCTTTGGAAAACTCTGGGCTCCTCCCATAGAAAGAAAAATCTAAACCATTAGAATTTTCAAAAAACAAATCTTTCTTCATAGACTTTCCGTTCTTGTCTCCTGGATTCTTACCTACCTTCCCCTTTTTTTTTAATTTTTCACAATAATTAGAAGAAGCAAAAAAAAAAAAAAAAATCAATTGAGTTTGGCCGTACAATACAACAAAGCAAAGGGAACAACACTTTGGTCGGGGATCCTACGTGGCATATCACATGTGAGAGTTGTAAGATTTTATGCGCGGTTTGTCAACGGTAAAGTAACGACGTTAAAAAAATTAACGGCGTTAGTATACGGGATTTGCGTAGTAACAAATAAACACAGCCGTTGATCACTCCGGTTCCCGCGGAATGTCGGTTGTCTTCCCGCCAAATTTTTCACGTTCACACTCAGATATTTTTAGGTTATAAAACATTTGATTTCACATGTAAGAATGTTCTTCCTCTTTTTTTCACCTTCACATGTTTGTTGTTTCGATAACAACATTTCAGTAGCATTACAATTATCAACTTCACTTGTGAAATAATTAAATATATGAAACCTATAGGGGAGACATAAAACATATTTTGAATTTTAAGCATAACTTTGTGATTTATTTAATATTTTTTAAAAAAATTTGGAATTGCGAAAACTAGAAGAGAAAATAAAAGTCTTCGGTTTTTAAAACGCGTTGAACAAATGAAGAAACTGCTGGAAAAAATCATGTGTTCAAGAAGAAACGACCTTTAAAAGTAGTTGAAGGCGCGTCGAAGAAGTTGGTCGTACGTGTACCATTCGACATGTGAGCGACTTTGGTCGGTGTAGCTCGTTTATTTATTTAATTTTACATAAGATACACAAACATATTTCATAAATATTCACCGTCAGTTCACATAAATGATACTAATTCGTAACCGTCGTTCTGTTATAACATTAAATTCTTGGCACTATTTCTATAATGATTTAGTAACGGCAATAAAGCAAAAACCTCTTAGAAATAAGTTTGAAAGTGTCATGTGAAAATATAGTGAAGGTTCGAGACTTATTTAAATGGAAAGACATGATTCGTGTCTTCTTGAGTGCTTGTAGCACCGATGTGTTTTCGTCTTTTTATGGAGCCACGCCTATTTTAATATTTTCTTATACATTATAATGCGTTTATCTATACTTGAATCCGGGATCGGACATGGATTTTAGCGTATGATTATTGTTGTCACAAGAAAATATGATATGTACGTGACGTATGCATAGCTTTAGGTTTAAAGTTTAACTATTGTATAAATGGATTATGGATGTACAATTAGAAGAATTAATACGGATACTTGTTATTGGATCCATTTGTTTGGAAGGTAATCGACTTTTTTTTTACTCGATGTGAAAAGTCACTTTTAACTTTAATTTTGATAGGATCAAAATTCCACAATCGTCGCAGTAAGTGGTGAAACCACGAAAGTGGGAACGCACTTAATATAGTTATGTGGATCTTGATATATATATTGTCAGATCTGAGCCGTTGATCTCTTAAAAATCTTAAAAATATCAGAGAACAGATAGAGAGGATTAGGATTTGGTCAAAGATAGAACATGTGGTCACTGCATGCAACAGTTCTCACTTCTCACTTGTCACTTGTCAGAATTACCGTATTAAAAAATAAAAATAATATGCTTCTGGGTTTCATTTTATAATTGGTAACAAGCTATTTGGTCTGGTAACAAGCTGTTAGCTGTTAGCTAGAGCGGTTAGCTGGAGTTGTTAGCTGTTAGGAAATAGTGCAAAGCTGTACAAAAGAATAAAACGCGAAAGCTGTACAAAAAAATAACGCAGAACAAATTTTAAAAATTTATTCTGATTAGAAACATCATAGCGGTACACATAATAAATAATATTAAGAATTTAGAAAGAAAGAAAAAATTATATAGAAATATACTTTAGTATATAATTACATATGAAAATTAAGATTATATAGAATGAACAATATTTTATTGTTAGAATAATAATATGAATTTACTAGTCCTATAATAAATAAAATTTTCTTTATTTTGAGCAATATAACATTCCAAAATAATTGTTTGAGAAAAAAACTATTATTTCTAATGAGATTTTTTCGTAGGCTGTATTATTTTCTTTTTCGGAAATCTTTATATGAACATTCGAGACTTTTTTTTTTTTGCATTATACATAGTTACAATTATATTTTATAAAGTTTAATTATGCGGTTAATAATACGGTTAACCATGCGGCTAATCGTACTGTTAAATAAAAGTTTTGATACGTTTCCGGTATATTAACGGTTACGGTTATTATATTTTTTTTAACCGTAACTAATTTAGTTTTACGGTGAATAGTTATGGTTTTTAACCGTTTTATACAGTTACGGTTGAAAACGGTCCAGTTACGATCCAAAATACGGTTATGGTTGGCTTTTGGTCTTGCTTACTAGGCATGACCAAAAGCTAACCGTAACCATATGTTGTACCGTAACCGGACCGTTTCTCAACCGTAACCGTATAAAACGGTTAAAAACC